>NC_061095.1:8093395-8185895 GCF_015104395.2 Macrobrachium nipponense
TCAGTGCAGTGGAACGTGCTGCCGTCGCTTGTAAAAAGACTCGCAGGAGGGAGAGAGGTCGCGGGAGGTCATTCGACAAATGTTAGAGGTGATCCAATCCTACGTGACAACAACAGGCGAACTCCGGACAGGAGGATTCAACTCTTTTATTTAAAACGAGTCGATGGCGTCGATTCCGGGAAGAGTTGGGAAGAGTTTGTAGCGCAAAAAAAAAAAAAAAAAAAAAAAAAAAAAAAAAAAGAAAAAAAAAAAAAAGTAGCATTTGTTAGGCTCGTGTTGGGCGATGTTTCCCATCAGGATTAAAAAAGAAGTAAATAAATGCGCCGAAGATTCTTCGGAGCAGTGAAGTTTTCTGTACAGCTTATAATGCTGAATGAACTATTAGCTACGGCCTATGAAACTTTCAGCCACAGCCCGGTGGTAGCCTATGTTTTATGGCTAACTTCAATCTTAAATCAAATTGAAATCTTCTGAGGCTATAGAGCTGCAATTTGGTGTGTTTGATGATTGGAGAGTGGATGATCAACATTCCAATTTACAGCCCTCTAGCCTCAGTAGTTTTTAAGATCTGAGGGCGGACAGATAAAGTACGGACTGACAGACAAAGCCGTCTCATTAGTTTTCTTTGACAGAAACGTAAAAATAACTACAATGCGTAGTTTTAAATTTCATTATTATTCTTTTGTTTTTATTCACATTCTTCCATTATGAATAAAGATGCGTCTAATCTGGTTAAAAATGAGCGGAAATCTCGAGCTTTTATTTATGTTTTCATATTTATTTGTTAATCTAGGAACCCCAGCCTAAATTACATGATTAGAAACTACCAACTTCGACGTGGAATTATCAATAGCTGGTCTGGGTGAATTCCTAAAACTCAACAGAGTAGGAGAGAATTTTTTTCTGAAGCTTTTAACGTCTTAATACGAAAATTCTCTAGTTCTGTTTAATTCAAATACCGGGATCCTCTCAAGGGCAGCACAGGTATTAACGCGAGATAAAGATGATAGTTTATTATTATCATAAAATGCCACAAAATCATCATTTGGACTCTCAGGCATTTTAGCACGCACTGATTAGAATGCCTGGAGTAGGCTCGTACACTTTACGGAGCTCGTTGCTAATGGCCAATTTCAAATAGTGTGTGTGTGTGTGAGTTTGTCTGAGAGAGAGAGAGAGAGAGAGAGAGAGAGAGAGAGAGAGAGAGAGAGAGAGAGAGTTCGTAAGATGGTCACGCGCCTAGATGCGATATGCCTGATTTGCCCGACAAGGGATTCATGGCATTTATAATAAAGTAGCCATAAAATCATCTTTGGTGCGCACGTCTCAACGCATGAATTTACTGCGGGTCCTTTAATAAGTGATCACAATGTATGCATTTGCACGATTATTTAGGCGTAATTCGAAACCAGTTTTCCCTTCCCCGGGGCGCGGGGGGGCGGGTGGCGGGGCGTCCCGGGATGGGTGGGTGTCGTTAGACGCTTGAGTGAAAAGTTAGCGTGTGAGTTTCACATGTTACCGAGTTAACATGTTACCGACCACTCTTATTATTAGCAGTAATTCCCTCCTCTCATCAGTTTTCCCGTCTTCTCGTGTATTACTTGTAATGTTTGTCTATCTCCTTTACATATCCTTTCCTCCTAATTTTTTTTTTAATGATCTCGTTCTTTTCCTATAGCTTACTTAGTATTCTCATGTACTGTCGGCCATTACTGTACACCATATAATGACAAATAAAAATGTCACACCTCATTTATTATGAAGGTCATTTCGCGTTATTAATGTTTGTTAATGATACTCTGAATGAGTCTCCAGTTTCTTCTTTCGCTTTTATATCCTTTATCTTTTATTAGGATGAGTCGAGATCCTTTCTGATGAAGGCCCTTGGTGCCGCTCAAGCCTTCGAAGGGCAGGACTCTCTCTCTCTCTCCCTAAGGGGTCAAGTCCTACCACTGTTTTTTTACCCTTTTTGTTTATATATACGTACACACACACACACGCACACACATACATATATATATATATCTGATATATATATATATATATATCTATATATATATTATATTATATAGTAGATATATTAATATATATATATATGTGTGTGTGTGTGTGTGTGTGTGTGTGTACATATATAGTTATAGTATATACTATATATTATATATATATATATATAGATGTATGTAGTAAAAATAAAATTTTTTTTATATACATATTATAATATATGAATATAATTATATATATAATTATAGATATATATATAGATATATATTATATATATATATACTATATATATATAGATATATTTTTTTTTTTTTTTTTTTTTTTTTGTTTTTTTTTTTTTTTTTTTAGCTGTTCTGGGTCAAACATGAGCTCGATGAGTTTCTCGTCTCACTCCCCGTCCTCATATCCAGTGTGTTTATTTAAATCCTGTTACACCGCCTTGACTCATCATCCCTCATTGTGGTACTCATTCTGTCGAACGGAGAGAGAAATCTGACTGGAAGATATTGTTCTCCGTTGAATATACTTTCCCTGTGAAAAAATAATGGATAAATAAATAAACAATCTGATAACTTTTCAATTAAAATCTTAATTACTCCATTTGTTGTTATGTCTGAATGCCTACCAACAATTTCTTGAGAGCTCTGATTTGTTTGATAAGTTAAGAGTTGTTTTTATTAGATTGTTTCATTATTTTTCATTGATTTTTCCATTATTTTTTGTCTGTTTTTTTTAAGTCCGTTTTATTTTTCGTTTTGTCATAACTCTTTCTATCTTCTCCGGCTGGTTTTGTTTCAAAAGCAGACTTATGATATTTTTTTTAATATTGCCCTTCTTTAACACTTATTCGGTTTCTCGTTTCGTCATAATGTTTTCTCTTAATGGGTTTGTTGTTTCTCCACATTTTTCTGTCTATCTTTGGCTAGTTTTGTCTTTGTCATCAGAATTTTAATTAATTAATTAATTTTTTTATGTATTTTTTGTCTTTCTTTAACAACTTTTTTTTTTACTTTCTACTGGCTAGAAACAGGGAGTGTCCTTCCGATTCCGCCACTTGTAATCACGATCGAAGTATAACTCTGTATCACATAAATGACCGAAGATTACGGCTTATCAGGGGACGATAATTGTGAATCTCAGGATCATCTCTGATCATTATCAGTCCCACTTGATTTTGTCCAACTCATTATCTATTTCATGCTTCTTAATCAGCATTATGTGTTATTTACAAGATTCAGAGATGACTCCTGTATTATTCATGAGCATTAAGCTTTTCCGTGGACGCGTCAGGCTGTTGTTAATTTAGGGAGAAATGGTCGCTCTCTCCTTCCAGGTATGTTATGAGACGGGAATGAGCAACAGTGAGGACCGAGAGCCGTTTGAGTGAGGATGTTAAAGAGACGAGGGTGCCGTAGTGAATGAGAATATACAACACACTTGGCCTTATAAAGATATTTTCAAAGGCCATTTAATTCCGGCATATAATTGTTATCAGTTCATTTTCAAGATTTTTTTTTATGAGTTTGAGCTTCATTTTCATTCCAACCTATGAACTCGCGATCTGATACGAGTGAACGATAACGAAGGAGAGGTCTTTATACTGCAAATGACAAGATTGGCCTTTTTTTCGTTAATTTGTGACATTTATTAAATGCTGTCGAAGAATGCACGACTCCATTGAAAAAATTTTGAATGCTAAGTCTCTCTCTCTCTCTCTCTCTCTCTCTCTCTCTCTCTCTCTCTCTCTCTCTCTCTCTCTCTCGTTGAAGGAAAGGAATATTTAATTTTAAGTGAGAAAGCGTAAAGGAGGATACGTATCTGATAAGATATGCAAATGATCTTTTCCTCTAGAGGCAAGAATACAGATGACTTTTCAACGTCCAAAGATTCATTTGTGTCGAGAATCGTCCCAGGGTTCGTATTAACCTTTGGCTATTTATTTGTAAGTTTTTTTCTACTTTCTCTTCATCCTTCTTGATATGTGCTCATTGTCAGATATGTTGTTTTGAAAAGAGCAGAGAGAGAGAGAGAGAGAGAGAGAGAGAGAGAGAGAGAGAGAGAGAGAGAGAGAGAGATCTTAAAAGTAATATCTTAAGTATTTGAATAACTTTCTACCTCAACTTCTATTCTAGGTATATATTAATGCAATTTTTGTATTCCTTGTTACTTGTCTATAGCGGCAAAGGCAAGTGCTATTACTATAATTATACCAAAATGTCGGTATATATCAATACATAAAACCAAATAACATTGTTTGAAGTCATACATACCTTAGCGGCAATAATGGCTCGGTCTTCCCAAATCAGTTTTGGCGTTTCAAGACAAATCACGTTGTTCAGCCTCGTATATTTTAGGCCTTTATTTTCGTCCCAGGGAAGGATTTGTCACTCTCAACGTGGCAATCATGCATGAAATCGACGCTCAAGTAATGCCCGAAACAGATCGACTTCGGCTTTAAACAGAGGCGTCTGTGGTACTTCTCGTAGTTTTGATTTACGGTCGACGTTAACCAAACACACTGGATTGTCATAAGCAACTGCTTGCGAGTGGAATTTTACAGTTGGCCGAGCACTCTGAGTACATCTTTGTCATTTGTTTTCAAGGTACAAATAGCTTAAATGCTCTGTTGCAAGGGCGTATTCCATCAGCCGAGTGGGAAATCTCCTCTTGCCCTCGAAGAACACTGGGAGGTTCAGCCATGTGCAAAAATGCTCTCCGAGAGAGAATCTTTTTTCTGATTCGTTGTTGGGTAACTGAATACGTTTTCAAAACCATGGATTTCACGCTGGCGGGGGATCTCGTCAAATAAAACCTTCCAGTGCTCCTTTGCCCTTCCAGCTTCTGGAAACCAAAGAAAGAACCAATTTTTACAGAAAACATAAAGCCTCCTCTGTTGTGTGGTTTGTCTTGTGTGTGTGTCTATGTTGGTGTGTGTATATATATATATATATATAATATATATTATAATATAATAATATATATTATATATATATATTATCATATTATCTATATATATGTATATATGTGTGTGTGTGTGTGTGTGTGTGTGTGTGTGTAGGTCTCGCTGCTAGTCATGCATCTGAAGAAAAAAAAAAATTGACCAAACCTTAAGAACATCTCGGCGATGTCTCTCTCTCTCTCTCTCTCTCTCTCTCTCTCTCTCTGTGTGTGTTGATACCCTGCCGCACCCGCACACACCACATACACATTACACCTACACCCACAACATCCTGAGGGTCGACACCCCTTCATAGCTTCCATTACACACAGTAGCCCCTATTACTTTGATAATGGGAGCGTCGCCTATTGTTGGTGGGCTGGTGTTCTCTGATATTGCAAAAGTGTTTGCAGAGGTTTTCAAAGGGCTGTTGAGAGTGGTGAGAGGTGGGCGGATCGGCGTGTTACGAGTACAACAGGCAGAAATTATATTTCATTACGCTAACTCCCCTTTTAAGAGTCGTATTAGAAACGCTGTTCGTTTGTTTGTTTGGTTTTAGGCTGTTTTATTGTATATTTATTTGCCGATTTAAATGAGTATGGCATTGTTTATTGTGCTCTTTTCTATTCGAAAGAATGGCCGCAGTGTCACCCTAACACTTCCATAACTAAAAAAGTTAAGTATACCTTAGTTGAACCAGACCACCAAGCTGATTAACAGCTCTCCTAGGGCTGGCCCGAAGGATTGATATTTTTACGTGGCTAGGAACCAATCGGTTACCTAGCAACGGGACCTTCAGCTTATTGTGGGATCCGAACCACATTATATCGAGAAGTTAATTTCCTAATCACCAGAAATAGATTCCTCTGAATCCACGTTAGCAGAGCGGGGAACTTCCATAACAAATTAAAAAGCATTAAGATTCATATATTTTTATATGAAACTCAAAATGCTATGACGCCTCATTTGCAAAGCCTATAGCTTCGTCTTTCTGTGTTTTGGTGTTCACATTCCTTGACTCGTCCCATCCATCATTTTTTCTGCACAGTGCTCAAGTGATACACTGTATATCTATAAGAACGCATCCACGTTATCTGAACTTTGATTCACATGTTACTCCCACAGTAATGCATGTTACCTCGAGGTTTTCTGCATCTTGCAATGCTCGCCAAATTTATGACCTGTTAATTTGCTCTGCCGTCTTATCTTCACTGCTTGCAATTGCCTTAACTCTTTTGGACACGTTTGTTTATCGCCAATTCACTTCCATATCCATCTCGAGGTTTTCCCATTCAAGTTTTATTAACCATTATGCAAAAGTGCTTTCCGACAGCATCACCATTGCCATCATTATCATCATCATCATCTTCTTCTTCATCATCTTCACCATCTTCATCTACACCATCATCTCGCGTGGAAGAGATCAGCAGTCCAACCTGCCGCATGCAGATGAATGTTCAATAATTGCTAGTTGAATGTAGACGGCCGTTTTTTTTTTTCCATCAGAAGTATTGATACGAACGGGATTCCTTTCGAGGGATATATTTTTGTTGTGCGAGCCGAGCATTGTTTTTATATCTGACTTTTTTTGTGTGTGGGGTTTCTTGTTGTTGTTGTTTTTTTTTTTTTTTGCTTTTTTCGTAACACGATTAAACTTTCTAATAACCTCCCCCAACTTAGGGATGATGTCAGAATGTCTCTCCAGACCTTCTTTAGGAGAGGATGCACTCGGTACTCATGAAACCAGTTCCGAGAGAGAATGCATTGTTTATTTAACATATATTTTTTTATTATTTACTCGAAATAGTGTACCGCGCATGAAGCTATAGCGGGAGTTCTTAGATTATGAAGTCTAGATTAGAAAAATCTAGGGGTTCCAATACTAGGTCTTCAGAACAAACATTCGTCAATCATCCAAATTCTACTACTACTACAACTACTAATGCTACTATTATCAGTAATAATAGTAATAATAATCAAAAGTAACCATCTTTTCTTCTTTATATTCCGGAAATATGCGTCTTTAATTTCTAGTCATGAATATGAATGAGAACCCAGTTATATTCCTATATTCCTGGAATATCTTTTACCTTCATGTATATGTACAGTACATCAGCTCTCTTCGTTCCACATGATCTTAGTTTTTTTTTTTTTTTCGTTCTTTCGGACGAAGTTTCTTTCCAAAATTATAATTTCTATATTTTAGCCAAAAGATGATGGATCCTGACGCTTAGGTTGTTGTCCACAGACATTCACGTATACCTGGAAATGTATGTTGTTGTTGTTTATATATATATATATATATATATATATATATATATATATATATATATATATATATATATATATATAAATCCAGTCACGTTAGCATTGAAACTGTAGTTATGTGAAATAAAGCGTCACCGTCGAGATCAGCTGTACAGCATTTTATTAACATCGAAGAAGTTGAACCAGACTGATGAGTTTAAATTCGTGACTCTTGTTGGATTATTATTATTATTATTATTGTTACTATTATTATTATTATTATTATTATTATTATTATTATTATTATTATTATTATTATTATTATTATTATTATTCGAAGATGAAACCTCTTCATGTGGAAGAGGCCCAACATAGGTGAAATTGACTTAAAATTCAAGCTTCTAAAGAATATGGTGTTCAATAGAAAGAAGTATAAGAGGAGGTAGAGGGGAATACAGAATGGAGAGATCACCATTATTGAAAAGGGAAAGTAAATAAAATAAAAAATTAAAAAAACATATGAAAATGTATTACAATGCAAGGAGAGCAGTATTAGTTGAAATTCTGATTGGGCAGCACTAGTACATCTATAAAGGCGAACACCCAGATTGTTGAGGATCCTTTGCAGCGCCGAACTGAATACTCAGACAAGTTCGTGCGCCAGTTGAACAATTTCTCAAACAATTTCTCACAAACACTTGTTTGGCAAATTCATTAAGATCACATTAAGATCAATTGTGTGTAATATCTAGTCTACGCTATCTGCACAGTATCGATAGATTTTAGGGAATGAGTTTCGATGTTATCTCAACGCTTTGAATGCTGGAAGTATTATTGCAGTCAGTTAGTTAGTTATTTATAAAATATATCGGGCGCTTTGTTGAGTTAGGATTCTGTTGGCTGTTCGAATGAGACCGATGACAAGGACAGGCAGTAGTAGAAAATAACTGGTGTAAGTGTTGTGTTATTAACTTGTCAGCAAGACGGATACGTAGGGCCTATTCATGGGCCCGGATACTCGTTAACAGCAAAGAATTGATGGGACAATTTGACATAAGTATTTATAATTAGCTGGTTATGAAGCAGAATAGGGTATTTTATCTGAATGGCGTGATTAAGAAATTAATTTAAAAAAACAATTGAGCCGTATGGAAGGCTTGAAGGTAGAACGCGATTGTATTAGATAGATCATAGAGCCGAAAACGAGAATCTTCTCATAAATCATAAATAAACCTGAAATGTAAGGAACGAGTGAGGAGGATGAATCCATAATATGAATTTTGACTGATGGAGGATTACTATGCAATGTTGAGAAAGGCATAAAATCGACAGTATAGAATAGGATATATAGATAAGATACATGACCCAAGTGCACTTTAAGTAAATGCAGATATGAACCTTAAACCTGGTCTCGTTAGGAACTGTTAAGCACATAAAACTCTCAGCAATAAAGACCAATTTAAACAAAAAAGTTTTACAAAGCCAATTTTTCAGCGCATTAAATTCAGAGCTTGGGTGGAAATTGCTTTGTATAGTCACTTTAATTCTATCGTGGAAAGTCCGGGCTCCTTAGAGCATATTTATAGTCAAAATAATTGAGGAAGCAAGGAGAGTCAAAGGCTGAATATAAAGAGTAGCAGCTCAGATTACCCCGGGGGTTGAATCAGCAGGAAATTAAGAAAAAACTATAGGAGTGTATCACAGGCGCTTGGTAAATAATGTAACAGTTACTTTACAATCCTCTGCCGCGGTACCTGATAACTGTAAATACATACAGTAATGAGCGAGACAGGAAGGTGGAATGATAAGCTTCCTCCTTCGCCAGTGCAGACAAAAGGTGCTGGGTTTAAACTAACATGATCGAGGAATGCTCAAATTGCAGGGAGAATGAGTTGTTCGAGGAACCCTCCAGCCGCACCTTAGATGCACGGTCTGTTGAGAGAGAAAAGCATCTGGAGAGTCCAACTATATAATGTCCTCCGCATGAGATGTGATGGAATAAGTATGCAGATGACATGTGGATGCGGGTAACAATCCAAATGGCAGAAAATTCCAAAATGAAACTGCCATTCAGTGAGGTCTTCACGTTTAAAGATATCATCTGATTCTCTTGTGGTTTGAATGTATGTACTTTCATCGTTGTCAATGTACACCATCCAGAAATGCTAATTCTGTCTCTCTGTCTCTCTGTCTAATTATGTTTGCATCTGCATATTCATAAATATATATTATATATATATATATATATATATATATAATATATATATATATATATGAGAGAGAGAGAGAGAGAGAGAGAGAGAGAGAGAGCTTAAGACGACAACGCAAAAGCAATCAATAACTTTTGTGTATATAGTATTTGACCAAAGGCTGTCACCCTCCCTAACTTGTTCCTCCCACCTCATCAGCTCCCACTCCACCCACTGAGGAATTTCGATGTCATCATCACATTCCAAAATAAATATAGAATGAGTCTATTTCGGGTATTAGCGTTACCGCGACCGCTTAGTAATCGGCAAGTGTGCCTTGCTTAAATAATTCCAAGAAGGAATTTTCGTCAGAAAAGCCTTTGGGGAGGGTAAATAAAAACATCTGGGGTAAAAGATATATGAATGAGTAAATAAGTTAAGTAGGAAGATGGATTGTAAGTCAGATAAATAGACAGTGAGATTGATTGATTATCGGATGCCTGAATAAACAATTGCCTAACTAGAGGTAAGAGAGGACTTTGGATCAGCATTAAAAGGCTAAGAACACTGGTAAATTGACGGTTATAAAAAGACAAGGAATGCTGACTTAAACGAATTGATGAGATATAACGCTTTTGCAGAACTGTGTGCGCTGGAGTACTCATGAATGTTTATTTTAAAAATAAATAAATAAAAATAAAAAAAGGATGCACGATAGCGGTAGGGGATGGCAGAGAGAGAAAGACTCTCTCTCTCTCTCTCTCTCTCTCTCTCTCTCTCTCTCTCTCTCTTCCAAGAGCTGCTATAATTGAAGCTTAGGAGTATAGCAACCCTGATGATTAATTTAGAAATATGACTGGGAAACCCTGACGGTATGTTTTGAATGAGAGAGAGAGAGAGAGAGAGAGAGGAAGAGTTAAATTCATGATATCATTTAATTAGAAATTTAATAAGATTAAGAAGTTTTATATATAAGCAAGTTATTAAAATTTTTAAGACGTACAATTGGAAGAACGTTAGTTCATTCACAAAAAACACAACGCTCGGAGAAGCCTGTGAACGTGGAGAGAGAGAGAGAGAGAGAGAGAGAGAGAGAGAGAGAGAGAGAGAGAGAGAGAGAGAGAGCTAGTCATTACACATGCCGTCCACACACAAACGCCTGGGTTTGCCTATTCTGACCCTCCTACTTTGTTCGACGCACAAACGAACACACACCCCCAAACACCTGTTCTCCTCTTTAATGATTGTTAGTTATTTTTATCGTCATTAGCCCATTAGATGTTTGCATAATTGTCCTAGAAAGTTAGTTTTTACTTTGTGTTAGCTGCACTGCGAAAAATATGACCCATTGACGTTATGTAGTAACCCATGAATTTCGGTCTACAAGAGGCACACTTCATTACTTAATTCATTGAGATATTTAGACATATATAATATATATATATATATATATATATATATATATATATATATATATATATATGTGTGTGTGTGTGTGTGTGTGTGTGTGTGTGTGTGTGTGTGTGTGTTAGTTATTTCCAAAGCATATTGAATTCGATATTAAACGATATCTGTGGCTTAATATTTGTGTATTAAAAAGGTCTCGCGTTTTATAGGTGACAAAGTAAGTTCTTCAATGTATCTGTATGAACTTGTCGCTGTAATATCAGATCTTATTGTAAACCTCCAACATTCTCAAATGGGATAGAAATTTTATAGAACCGATAGCGTTGTCTCCTAGATGAAGTTATCCATCCCTCAGCAATCCACAGCTTTCCAAACGCAAGTACTTTCACTGCAGAGACTAGAAAAAAAACGGAAAAAGAAAGAAAGTTGATTATAAAACCACCGAGCAAGCATACGATTCTATGTTGACTTTTTTTCGCCTACGTCATTTATCAGTGGACAATCTTGATTTTGCCTGGTATCCATTCTCTGTTTATTCTTTGCATATGAGTGTGGTTATTTTTTTTTCTTATTTGGCTAAAGCTATTCTTGTAGGTTGATTGTCCCTAACACTCGTTCCATACCTGTGATTGCTTGATATATATAACAATAACAAAATTAATTAAACAATAGGTACAATAATTCATGTGAATTACTTACGTATTTTGAAAGTGAATTCAACCAGTACAGTAGAATCATCCAAGAAGGCTAAACCCCGAGTCAGAGGCCCAATATCCAATTTTTTAGTTTCTTCGCCCTCTTTTTTTTTTTTTTTTTTTTTTTTTTTTTAGTAGTTAATTGGGAAATCTGGTGTTGTTTCTTTTTTTGAGTTGATAATTTTTTTTACAGTTGATAGTGTTGTCTACGTGTTAATTAATGCGTTCTGCTTTTAAGGGTTGAATAGCTTTATATATGTCATCCATCTTTGAGCATTTGCAATTTTGTTTATTCATAGTTGCAGGTTTAAGTAAGTATTGTCAATTTGATGAGCTGCGCTGTAGGTAATAGTATTACCACACTGATATTTACCATCTATATACACATACTACCACACACACGCACAATATATTCAGTGAATTGTGTATTTTACCTGTATAAGTTTTTTTCGACAAATTACAGCTATTCGGCTTCAAAATGATAACAAAATCATTATCCTATCTTGGAAACTACCTTTACACGGACCAATCAAAGAGAAATATTGCATATATATATATCATATTATTATATATCTATATATATATATATATATATATATATATATATATTTATACATATACATACCCTTGATTACTATATTAATATATATATATATATAATATAATATATAATATATATATATATTAGTATGTATATATAGATATATATATATATTGTATATATATATGTATATATATATATATATATATATATACATGTGTGTGTGTGTCTGCGCTCGTATGATATTATAGCGTTGCGTATTAGTATGTCTGTTTGCTGCTTGCAGTTTCTCTTCCCAGATTGACAAATGCAGGGTGGATGTTGCACACTTTATTTGGCATCTTAGTGAATGTGAATTGTTGCAATATATGCAGAGGACTTGTCAGTCATTTTGCAATGTTGTATCTCTCAGTATGCTGTATAATGATGAATGAATGTTGAATAGTGGTAGCAACTGACAGCTGGCTGATACATATGCATCTGGTTACTTCATTACAGTGCACTGGTTTTGGATTGCTAGGCGTTCATCTTTTTTCTTTTGTGATACAAAGACATGATTCTCTCTCTCTCTCTCTCGTCTCTCTCTCTCATATATAATATATATATATATATTATTATATATATATATATATATATATATTATAGATATAGTGATGATTTGGAGTCACTTTGACAACCTTTTGTAGAAAATTATGCAGCCAGTCTCTATATTCATGTGCAGAAATGAGCCAACATGGAATGACTGAAATAAGCATTTATCCTTTATTTTGGTTAGGTAGACGTCCATTAAATCTCTTCTCGTTTCTCTCTCGGTAGAAGGGACCAAATATGCAAATGGAGTCGTCGTCGTCTCTCTCTCTCTCTCTCTCCTCTCTCTCTCCTCTCTCCCATTTAAATGTATGAGCCGATAGCTGCTTTGCAAACAGTTAGCCAATACTGAGACCGTATCCTTTGTTATCTAACAAAGTACTTTTTTGTACTCTTCCATATACTGCCGCCGTCCGTATGTTCTTTCTTTGTGCATCTGCGGCCAAGTTAAATGCAGAGTGAATCCTTTTGTCGGGGCGGTGCCTTATAGGCTTTTATCAGTGACAAGGCACTTTTGGGCTTCTAGGACATCGAAAATGATGCTGAGGAGGTGAAAGGGGACCCACTCCAAACCGGGCTCACCCCCTCGATTTCGAGGAAGACCCCCCCCCCCCCCCCAACCTCACTCTCTCTCCTCTCCTCTCTCTTCTCTCTCTACGAGAGCCACATCTGCACGTGCTGAGAGAGGTTGTAGGATAACCGTTCCCCCCTCTCCCGGAGACCACAGAGACTCCAGATCCATAAAAGCCAAGGCAGAGAGTACCTCTTCTACCCCACCCCCCCCCCCCCATGATCCCTCCCGACCCCGCCCCCAACCCCATTCGTCTCCCCACTCCTGTTGCGGGGTTCCTCTCCTTAACTACCTATACTTGCTAGTCCCCCTTCTCTCCCCCCACCCCCCCCCCCCCCCCATCATCTTCCTCCTACTCAGTTCTTTCCATCTCCTCGGTGCTTTTTCTCTTCCCCTCATCATCCTCCCCTCCTTTTCCTACCCTTGCTCCTCTCTTGATCAAAGCTGCTTCCTTAACTTCTTCGTCCTCCTGCTAACTACTCCTCCCTCGTCCCTTTTCTGCTCTTTATTTCGGTTTCTTGGTCCTTCTTCTTGTACAGTCATGTTGGTTCCTCATTACTTTTGTATATCCATTCTTCTTCCTTATCTGCTTCTCCCTCCTCTATCTCCGTATTTTTTCAGTCTCTCTTACTTTCCATTTCTACTTCCTTTCCTTCATCAGACAAGGCTAGTGACTCTCTCTCTCTCTCTCTCTCTCTCTCTCTCTCTCTCGTTTTTAGTTACCTCCTCCCCCCCGCCCGCCCCCTCCCCTTTCGATTGACTTGCGCACGATCATCCGCCGGAGAGGATAATAATCCCCACCGATCATGAGCAGTTTTCTTCCCCTCCGATAATGAAACGTCTTTTAAATGACAGTTTATGGCTTCTTGGAGATGTCTCCCTTGATGAGCGCTTCCCGTACTTTTATGATCGATTATTGAATTTTATATATTTCCTCCCCCTTCCATTAGCTAGAGCTTCACTTTCTAAGTTGGCGGTCATCGGTTTTTACGGCTGACCTACGTTCGGTGCAAGAGCAATAAATGTACGTTGTAAGTATATGGTGCTTGTTTATCATTTTAGTGTAAAATTTACCCTGAGAAGATTCTTCATACTTGGCTGTTCATTTTGCGGTTAAAGGCAATCAATCTGCGGACAAAATCAGTCATTTTAAGGATAACTTCGATCATTTTGCGGGTAATATCAGTCACTGGATTGGCGAATTCAGGCATTTTGCTGACAAATTCAATATCTTGCAATTGATTTCATTCAGTTCGCGGATGAGTTCAGAATTGGAATTTTCTTTGCTCTTGTTGGTCTTGCTACTGGAAATTTAACAGTATTTTCGCTTACTCTGGGAGGGAGTAAGCCTACAAACTACTTTGTTGTTGTTGTTCTTGTTGAAGGGTAAGAGGAGCCTAAAAAATTTCTGAAAATTTGTTTCGCCTTGAGTTAAAGATACAAGAATTTTAGGATAAGATATTTATGATTTATTTATTAGAATGAAAATGTATAGAAATAAATGATGTGCATGTTAAACGGCACAGATCAGTTATTTTTAATAAAATAGAGCGTATTCATTTTAATCTTCGTTGGTGAAACAAGGCTCTATTTGACCGTAGATTTTAGCAGGTTTTAAATTATGTTAAAAGTTAGGAATAAAATTTTTACAACTTATGCATGAAGGGAAAATCTCG
The DNA here is from genome assembly GCF_015104395.2 of Macrobrachium nipponense. NCBI lineage: Eukaryota > Metazoa > Arthropoda > Malacostraca > Decapoda > Palaemonidae > Macrobrachium > Macrobrachium nipponense. The sequence goes on from NC_061095.1 coordinate 8,108,249, forward strand.
CACACTTTCCCGAGTAAGCTTGAGGACGGATCATGACTTGTTCATATGGAACAAACCCACAGGGGCCATTGACTTTAAATTCAACCTTCCAAAGACTATGATGTTTATCAGGAAGAAGTAAGAGAAGGCAAAGGGAAATACAGAAAGAAGAGATCTCACTTGTTAAAAAAAATTACTAGATTGGTAAATAAAAATGCATTAGGGTAGTAATTCATTTTTTTCAAGGATTTATATATATCGGAGAAACATCACTAAAATTATTCTCTTCATATAATGAATGTATTACAGGTAGCCTTTGTGTATACATAAGGATCTTCGTTGAAATCAACCATTGTAGGTTACCAGTGTTCAATGTAAAGGTGTATTACTCCTTGTGATATATACATGAGAACCATTTGTGAGATCGTCCATTTTTGTGATGCGCATTGGAATCATCGCGAAATCATTCCTTTCCTTAATGTTTGCGATGTTTGTATAACGGATGCCCGAAAATCACCATTTATAGTGCTCAATCTCATGTGATTAAAGAGCGGGAATTGTTATTTCAAATCCTCGACCTCATGTGATAAAAGAACAAGAAATGTTGTTTCAAATCCTCGACCTCATGTAATAAAAGGACAAGAAATGTTTCAAATCCTCGACCTCATGTGATAAAAGAACAAGAAATGTTTCAAATCCCATCCGTGTAACTAAAAGAACAAGAAATGTTTCAAATGCTCGACCTCATGTGATAAAAGAACAAGAAATGTTGTTTCAAATGCTCGACCTCATGAAAAGAACGAGAAATGTTTGATGCTCACTCATGTGATAAAAGAACGAGAAATGTTTCAAATGCTCGACCTCATGTGATAAAAGAACAAGAAATGTTTCAAATGCTCGACCTCATGTGATAAAAGAACAAGAAATGTTTCAAATGCTCGACCTCATGTGATAAAAGAACAAGAAATGTTGTTTCAAATGCTCGACCTCATGTGATAAAAGAACAGAAATGTTTCAAAGTCGACCTCATGTGATAAAAAGAAACAAGAAATGTTTCAAATGCTTTCGAAACTATGTGATAAAAGAAGAAATGTTTCAAATGCTCGACCTCATGTGATAAAAAAACGAGATTTGTGGTTTCAAATGTTGGCCTCTTATGATGAATGTTCTAGAATCAACAATTTAAATGCTAGACCTCATGCGATATAATGGTCTAAATTCGTTATTTTAAATGTTGGACCTTATGTCATAAATGTAGGAGAATTATTATCTGAAGTGCTCTTGGTCGTGCAATGAATGAATACCCGAGAATCACTATTTGAAATGCTTGACATCATGCAACGAATGCCCGAAGAACCTTATTTAAAATGCTTACCTCATGCGACGAATACCCGATCTCATGCGAAGAATGCCCGAGAATCATTGTTGGAAATACCCGATCTCATGCGAAGAATGCCCGAGAATCATTGTTGGAAATACCCAATCTCATGCTAAGAATGCCCAAGAATCATTGTTGGAAGTACTTGGTCTTATGCGAAGAATGCACGAGAATCATTATGTGAAATACTCGATCTCATGCGATGAATACCCGAGAATCATTGTTGGAAACACTCAATCATGCTAAGAATGCATGAGAATCATTATGTGAAATACTCGATCTCATGCCACGAATACCCGAGAATCATTATTTGAAAATTTCGACTTTATACGACGAATGCACGAGAATCATTCTGAAATGCTCGATCTCATGCGGCGATGGACGAGAATCATTACTTGAAATAATGAATGTATGCTAAGGATGCACAAGCATCATTGGAAGTCCTCCACTTCATAAAATTTATGCTGGAGAATCATCTCCATATTTTCCCTTCAGGCGATTTTTATATGAGAATCATTGGTGAAATCCGGATGATGCGACTAATTCACGCGGATCTTAAAATGAAATCCTTCCTTTCATGCAACGAATGTGAGAGGATTATTATTCGAAGTCCTCCGTTCATGCTAAGAATACACGATGATCATTGCTGGAATCACCCCCTTCGTCTGTTCCTGAAATGAAATCGGAGTTCTACGAAATCCACTTAATAAAGAGCCAATGAACATAATCATTATCCTTCTCCTTCTGTGGATCAAGATGGTGGCAGCTTTGGTGATAATTATGATGATGATTGTGGGAACTAATGGCAAAGGTGTAGATAGATCAGATAAAGAAGAGAGAAATGGTTGCGATACATGAGGGCAAAGTTGGATAACAATGGTAACGTTCATATTTATATATTAATAATAGATGTTGTCTCGAAGATGGATGGTTTTTTTTTCTTTGGTCTCTGGGTAACGTCTGGTTGCCGGGAGAAGCAGGAAGTAACCAGGACCAACCGCCGAAGAGAAATGTCTGTTGTTGGAGTAGTTTTATAGATTGCTCGCTTGATTAGGAGGTCTGCTTGTGTCTGGTGCTTGTAGCTAGTAGCCAGGTGATATTTGTGTGTGTGTGTGTGAGAGAGAGAGAGAGAAAATGTACTTTTAGCTGTGGTTGTACGTGGTTAAGAAATGCAACCATGTACAGTTCATTTTGCAACACTTGTTAAAGTTGGATGTCTTTTTTTCTAACTTTCCCATGGTTAGAGGCTGCTATCTTTTCCAAACGGACGCAGTGATTAGGTTTAAGACTTTTCTTGAAGTGGCTTTCAAATATTAGATGTAAACTTGATAAAGCAACTATTCTAGATACAGAAAAAACTCCTAGTCATTACTTGACTGGTAGTGAACTTTTTATAAATTCCATTGAGTCACATTGGGGCCATGGGTTTGGTGTGATCCCTGACGTGACATTAAAGATAGTTAGTCTGGGAATGTATCAAATAATGAAAAAAAAAATCTCTTGGTGTTTTGGCATTGGTAATAGGGTTTATTAATAATGTTTATTATTAGTTGACTTGAAGGACGTGTATTTCTCAAGGAATTTCAGCTACCTTTGGAGTTTTGCTTTAAGGCTTCAGCATGTCTTGAAGGGGAGAGCTGGCCGTGGAGTGATATATGGAGGCGATTCTTCTAAGTAGCCTCATTGCAAACATACCAATTTGGGTTTGTAGGACTCTTGACTTGGCGGTTGACTGAAAAATGACACTCCCTCCTGTTAAACAACGGGGTCGTTTATCAAAATAACGCCACCTATGGCTCTATGTCATCTTCCAAATGACAGATTTCACGCTAATTCCTCATATTAGAAATAGCAGTTATTGTTGGGCTTATATTGAATGCGCTGTTATTTTCAAGGCAATGTGTCCTTCACGGTTCCGATTATCAGTAATGATGTTTGGTACCTCTACTAATTTGCGTTTATGACGATAATAAAGGTAGCATTAGTTTATGACGATAATAAAGGTAGCATTAGTAGAGGCAGTAGACTATCCAATAATTTAATATCATGGTACTGAGCACCTTCTGCTTCTATGTATGCGAAAAACTTGATTTATTTACAAAAACTGATCAAGTTTCTCACCAGCTTTTATTTTTATATATGATTCACGCATTGCAGGAGAGTAAAGGCTGTTCATCTTAACGCTTTAAATCCATATGAATGGCTACTTTGGTCTTAATTTTACTCATATTGTATTCATCAAGGGTCCTGGAAATATACATTTACTTAAGAATGAGGGCTTTGAAATTTTTTACTCGTTATCCGACAATTCCAGTACAGGACTCAGTTGTGATCGTTATCTATAAAAATGAGCGTTAATTTTTTTTATGGTAATTGTTATAACTACAGCTTAGATAATAGTTGTTGTAGGCACAATTTTGTTAATATGATTTGTAACCTAGCTTAATGTATTAAATTTTCAACTTTAAAGCTTTTCCTTCAATGGAATGCTGTCAATCCTTCGATTCGATGAACCACCATCTGAAAAAAAGTAGAGAAAAAAAGAAGTACCTGTCTGACTACCAAAACCATCGGTCAAGTGACGTCAGGCGAAAGTGCCATGGAGAACACCTACTTGTTTAAGAAGACCATTTACGAGCGAAGCACAAACACTATCATAATTTGCATATACTCCCAAGATATATTTATCCACTTTATGAGGGGACTTTAGTTGCGAAAGACGCTCCCCAACAACGGATGGAATCGCAAGCAGCCGTAAAATTTTGATGTCGAATATTACAAAGAGGAAAGTGCCTCCCCCAACTCATCCCCAACCCCCCATCCTATTTCCCTCCTTCCCCTCTTTGGGGATTTAGTGGCTGTTCTGTCCTATTGTTCTTCAGTGTTCAGAAGCTTTTTTCATGTTTATCGGGACGATAAACACGTTCTTAACTCTCCTTCGTAATTTTCACTTCTCTCTTTTGTTGTTGTTTACTGATACAGCGTCGTTTCATTCCCATTTCGGAGGTCTCCTTTGATGCCTTCCAATCTTTCGGGTTTCATTCGTGTTTTTTTCCCTTCTTGCGTCATTTATGCAAGTGGTACTTTCCCTTCCCTTTCGTTTGTTTATGTTGGCAATGCTTTCGCTGGAAGGCTAAGTTTGAGACGCTCTTTCTTTTGCTTATGACTGCTTTTTACGAAAAAGGGAAGGATAATGCGCCCCCACCCCCCACTTTAATCATGTTTTATACTACCTGCAGTTTAATTTGCGATCGGGGAAGTCTCAACATCTCATTTTGAGGGGGTCTTCTTTCTCCTTTTTTCCGTCACATTTAAGTAGTCAGCTCATGTCACCCGTCCCTCGTTTGCCGTATCGCCTCTGTCGTCACCCGTCGGTAAACAAAGCGACCTTGTTACACGCAACACTAAATGCCCTCGGATGATATATGAAGGAAGAGCCAGCAGCTACCTACCTTGCACCCCGTGCTTTTCGTTCTAGATGACCTGGCACTTTAGCCCCTCGATACCCTTCTGCCCCACCTCACCCCCACTGACCCCATCGTCCCCAGCCTTTCCTCCTCCTAGGAAGTCTGGAAAGTGATTGTATCCTCCTCCTTCTCCTCCTCCTCTTACTTCTCCTCATCGTCTCCTTCACTTTGCCTTTTGGTCTGTTTGAGGCACCCGTTGTCCTTGATACATAAAAGCCGAGTCTTTTCTAAAAACACTCGTACAGGTCGTTGCGTTTGTATTGATTGGGACGTGACTGGGGACCCTGATGAATTCCGACCTGGAGAGAGAGAGAGAGAGAGAGAGAGAGAGAGAGAGAGAGAGAGAGAGAGGTCTTAATCACCTTATTGAGGCTTGTATCTATATTAGCCGGATGGATTTAGATGTGTTTTAGGGCTCTCGTTGCCTTGGAGGAGGTCGAGTCTTTAGTGGATGGTGTTGTGGGGTCAGTCGTCGTGTTTGTGTAACACCTCCGTGAAAGCGACGATTCTGGGTTTTGATTGTGATCTTATTCTTGTTTGCGTGGTTTTATTTTCTTTTTCATTCATAGTCGTTCGATTTACTTTTTATGGGTGGGTGATTTCATACTCCGACAAGGACCTGGGTAATGGGTTTCACTGAGTGGATAGTATCACAAACTGAAGGTAAACATCTTCGCCTCTATATTATTTTTGATTATCCTCATGGTTTCACCTGGCCAGGTGGAATCGAGTGGCATTGAAGAATGCACGTTACTTTAGTGGTCCTGGATGTGTAGCTATGTGTTGAGAGGTAGGATAGGGAAATACTTGGTGAAGTTTGGTTGCGCGGTTTTAATCGTGTAAAAGTAGGTTTGTTTTCATGGGAAAGATTGTATCTTTGTTGATATCAGTCTATTCATCTGCCTATCTAACTATCCATTTATCCCAATCCATCTGTCTATCTATATGTGTATTGATATGTATATGTACATATAATTCTTTGCTCTTTTTTTGGATACGCTTATCACTACAAACCCTCGACATCCAACTTCAAAGGAACATGAAAGAAACCATGAAGTTGGATCTCGAGGCTTTGCAGTGACAAGCGTATCCAAAAAAAAATAAATAAAAAAAATAAAAATAAATAAAAAGAATTTGAGAAGTTGAGAGGGCATTGTGGTTATTACATTTACTTATGTATCTGGTAAAAATGACCATTAGATTCTATACACACGCACCACACACACACACACACACACATGTAAGATAATATATAATATATAGATAATATATATATACTATATATATATATATTTATTTGCTTTCACTTCTGAAAAGTGAAAGCAAAGGATTTTATAATGCATTATTGCATTCCACATAGGCACGCAAAATCCTACTGTCTTTTTCTGACCTAGTGAGTGAGCAATGTAACTGGCTGAGAAGGACATAGAGTTAGTTATCAACCTCATATACATTTGGTATACATACACACAGAAACATATATACATCATACATACATACATACATATACTATATATATATAATATATATATATATATATAGATATATATATATATATTTTTAATATATATATATATATATATATATATATATATTCATATATCTATATAGTAAATATGTATGTATGAATGTATATATATATGTATATGTTTATGTGCGTATGTATAACCAATGATATATGAGGTTGATAACTCTATATCCTTCTCAGCCAGTTACATTGCTCACTCACTAGGTCAGAAAAGTCAGTAGGATTTTGCGTGCCTATGTAGAATGCAATAATGCATTATAAAATCCTTTGCTTTCACTTTTCAGAAGAAAAGACCCCATGCATTTTAATTATGTGAATAATCCTATGATTGCTCAAAGCATCGTTTGAGAAACTAGGCTGCTACAATCTTCTTGTTCGGGTAGGTTATTTAGAACGGTATTTGCTTCCCATTGCCATGTGCTTGCTCGAGTATGTTGGTATGTGCCTAGAATTGTATTTAAACATTTATGGAGTCATTCTGTTCTTGCATTTTCCCCCTTGTTTGCTTGTATGTTAAACTGTTTTTTGTCTCTTGAGATCCTTGAAGTAATTATGGATTTTAATGATTGTGAAGTACACGAAGACGTTTTTATGTTTCAGATTTGAGATGGATTAATAGTTCCTCAGAAAATAATAAGCGTTTTTCTTTAAATGTTTCACAACGAAAGGAGAATTTTAAAATATAAAAATTTTACTGAGTAAAAATTCCTACTGTTTACTTTTATCTCTCTCTCTCTCCATAAGGATTTAAGTTATCATGCTAAATATTATATTATTATTCACTTTATACACCATTCCAATGTCGATAATTTCATTGAACTTATGCTCTAACAAAGCATTTATTGGAAAATTACTTCCTTAAAGGTTACGTGAAGTGCTTGTAAAGATTAAATGCGGATATAGGCGAGGGTTGAACTTTTGTTTAACGCCCCAGTTTAGAAAAAAAAAAAAAAGGAAATCCTAATCTTACAACAAGCATTAATGGCCTGATACCAGCGGCAGTGAATCGTACGAAACCCTAAAGCCAATAGAATAAATAAGAGTCATTTCTAAAGATTACATCCATTTAGGGCAAGGGTTCGAAACGCTGTATGTATGTCATTTGTCAACACACTCACAAAAGAGAAAGAGAAAGAGAAAATCGAGGAACTGTAAAACAAACCGTGCCTTGGCATAACAACGTAATTGACCGCATTGGGTTGTAACAAAATATTTTGTATAGAAAGGGGAGCCTTTCCCCTCCCAAGGGAATAAAGTAATTGGATATATGATTCGTCTCCGGAGATGACAGAGGGGCCGCTGGATTATCAGTGTGGTCGTTTGGGTGTGTGTGTGTGTGTGTGTGTGTGTGTGTGTATGTGTATGTATGTAAGTTTAATGAAGGATGGACAGAAATAAGACAGTTGCTTGTTTGTCACTGGACGAGAGAGAGACAGAGAGAAAAAAATATTCGTAACATTACGAAGCCAAGAGAATCATGTTGTTAGATGAAAAGTATATTTTCTTCGAAATATCATCTCGCATATCACCAGCCCAATCCTAATTCGGGAAGATGATAGGTAGGCGGATATTTTTATACGTATCACACTCAGTTAATTATACAACCAGTCTTTAAGATAAGAAGGATATAGATGGCGTTTTTAACATCTCGTACCGTTAGCACAGGTGTGTTTTAGGCTTAAGCGTGAGACATTAGAAGGGTTTAGTTTTTGTTTGCACCTAGGTTAGTCTTGGCCAAGCCCATGAGATTTCTTTCTTTCTTCTTCTTCTTCTTCTTCTTCTTCTTTGTCTTTCGTAAGAGCTCACCTGATGGCGCGCAAGGGGACGTTTGACTTGCAGATTTTGATTATTGATGGCTAGACATTAGCAGTTGCTGCAGTCTGTTAGCGGATTGGTTGTTTTTTATTAGCTAATTTATTGTTTTAATGAATTAATTTGGCGTTCCAATGGATTATTGATGCGTTGGTGATCTTTTTTGAAAATTGGTTGAAAATTCAGTTTTAAAACGGTTATTTTGTTTGATCTTATGAACGTAACCATAAGGAATGCAATCATACTGAAAAAAAAACTGTTATTCATTCTTATCTTTTAAAAGTGCTGAATTAGTATAAACTCTATTTTTTTTTTCGTTTTAGTTTTCTGTAAGAAAATTATTGTGACGACTTTGTCCGTCCGCACTTTTTCTGTCCCCGTCCTCAGATCTTGAAAACTACTGAGGCTGCAAATTGGTGTGGTGATCATCCACCCTCCAATCATCAGTAGTTTTGCTTTCATTTAAGGTTAAAGTCACCTATGATCGTGCTTCTGGCAACACTATAGGAAAGGTCACCACCGGGCCGTGGCTGAAAGTTTCATGGGCCACGGGCTCATACAGCACTATACGCTGTACAGAAAACTCGATTGCGATTGCGCATTTTTTAATTTTTTGTCGTGTGGGTGAATGGTCGAAGAAAGGCTTCGAAGTTAATAGAAAAAGCCTAATAAGTAATCAAATTTTTATTCTTAATTATAAGAAAGTGGATGTGTTTATGACGTCTTTTGAAAAGTAGTAAAAACTTCAGGAATAAAGTGCATTTATCTAACCTGTGTATTCAGAAACGAAACAAGAATCAAGCGAAGCAAAAGTCCAGTCAGAATTTATCCTCCTGAAAGTCGGCGTTAACTTCATGCTAAAGCATACTACTTTCTATTCGCTCGCTACTTCCACAGCGCCCTGTTGATTACATTATCTTTTTTTATCTTCTTTATTAGATTACCATATGCGTAAATTATTTTCCTCTACGCGAGAGCCAACGTATGTCTTTCGTTTTTCATATTTCATCGTGAAGGTTATGTAGATTATTTTTCTGGAAAGCCTGCGAGTACGAATGCTTTTAAAAGAAAAATCTTAGGTTGTCAGAATTTAACGGTCAGGAATGTTAAAAAAACATTCCTAATAAAAAAAGGGAAAAGAACTTTCGTAAAGAGTGACTTTTGTGACCGAAAAAAGTTGGAATGTTTTTACCCGACAGTTCTACTTCGGTAAGAACTTTTTGTCTTTGACCAAAAGTTGACACCAGAACGATAATTTCCGACTTGTAACTGCAGGTTATTTTTGTTGACGAACAGCAAATTTGAATGAAACGGGAGAGTAAAAATGACAGAGAACCAGTCACTGTTGATTCCTTCGGCCAAGCAATCAGTCCTGGAAGGAGGAAAGGTGTAAGATGCCTCCGGACTTCGTTCATCATCGGGTGACCATCGCTTATAATCTCCAAGAACCATGATGGATGGATATTGAAGTTCTCTCTCTCTCTCACTCTTTGGGGGTATGAAAGGGTATGTTCGGGCTGAGGAGGAGGGGGGGGGGGGGGGGGGGGAGTAGGGACACGGGTTATCAATATTCAGCAAGGGAATCCATGCCTCCGCTTCAGGTCAGGAGGTTACAACCTTCTTCTGCCCCGCCCAGCGCACGCCCAACCCAACCACCCACGCCTTAAAATCGCCACTTAACAACGCTGTTCTTTTCCATCCTTTTGCCCACATACCCTCCTCCAGCCCCACGCGCAGGACACTCCCTTGCCCACATACCCCACAAGCTCCTTGCTATATTTGGCTTGGACGTCATAGACTGCAGAGGAACGTAAGTGATAAATATATTTAGTTGATATTAACTACCTCTGACATCGAGTGGTTTTATATATGATTATATTGTATTTAGAAATTCCTCCCCCCCTCTCTCTCTCTCTCTCTCTCTCTCGTGTAATTTTAAAGTTTCCTAAAATATACATAGCGCCAGTTCGTTAGGTTCTCTTACAAGGGGTTTCATGATGTTCTCGACGTTATGTGCTGGAATTTCACGGATTTAAATAAAGACTCTTTAGAGCCACTTATGTTATTTATACAGTCTATATAATCAGGATTTACATGTAGATTTGTCAGTGTAATTAAAGTTTCAATATAATTATTGTCAGTTTAAAGAAACTTTCAGTATTCTTATTGTCAAAGCCATGAGAGTTGCAATATTACTATAGTCAGAACCATGAAAGTTGCAATATTGTAATTGTCAAAGTTATGAAAGTTGCAATATTGGTATTGTCAAAGTCATGAAAGTTGCAATATTGCTATTGTCAAAGTCATGAAAGTTGCAATATTGTTATTGTCAGTGAAAACTGGAGTATTGCTATTGCCAACCCCATAAAGTTTCATTATTGTTATTGTCAAAGCTATGGAAGTTGCAGTATTCTTATTGTCAAAGTTATGAAAGTTGCAGTATTGATATTGACAGAGCCCTGAAGGTTGCAGTATTGTTATAGTCAAAACCAATGAAGTTGCGATTTTGTTATTGTCAGAGCTATGAAAGTTGCAGTATTGTTAATACCAAAGTTATGAAAGTTGCAGTATTGATATTGTGAAAGTCATGAAAGTTGCAGTACAGTATTGTTATTGTCAGTCATGAAAGTTGCAGTATTGTTATTGTCAAAGTCATGAAAATTGCGCCGTACTGTTATGGTCAGTGTCTTGGAAGTTATGGTATAGGTATGCCAGTGTAAATTCTATTTATGACATCGAAATTTACAGTGTTGATTATTTCTCATTTATTCTTAGGTAAATTTTTTATTTTATGCACATTTTGACCACTTGCACTGCACTCTGTAAGTGCATGGACTACTTACTGATCAGCTAAGACCTACATATCTACGAGGTGAAATCGTTGAATACGGAACAAAACTAAGAGAATCAGCTACTGGCAGAGTGTAACTGACGTTGATGGCAAGCAGATAGTTATTTCTTACAATATCAATTATGATTTCGGAACGATAATGAAAATTGCATTCTATGTTTATGATAAACGTATTGGCCCGTGATAGATCAGATCTCTCATGTATTACATTTGATGCCCATTTCGCCGATGCCCATTTGGAGAACAATGATCATTTTTATCTAAAAATCTCCTTTGCATTATTCGTCCATTTGTAATTTCCTCCTCGCCAATTTCATTAGAGAATGTAAGAGAAAAATAACATCTCTAAAAGAATATTCTTTTAATTCTCTTTCACGTATAAGCCCAATGGAAAAGTCATTCTCTTGTTTTCAGGTATATTAAACCAAGTATCCACTGCCTTAAAGGGAATTCGGCATTTCTCTCTGGAATTGAGATTTAACTTAGCCTTTTGTGTGTGTGAGGATATCATAACTGTTGCTGACGGACACTTCAAGCAAGGAGATTGTGAAGGTAATTCTTCTGCCAATGTTTTGACTCTATAAAAGACACCACCTGATAAATATATAGACTTTCATTGTTTTAACTTTAAAAGGCAAATGTTTCCATTTTGTCATTGCTTTCATCAAATCCTCGTCTTCTGTTAGTTGGCTGAAATTTTAATTTCTTAGAGAAAATTTTATTTTTTTTTTTTCTATTTTGGCCACTAGGCAGCGTTGGTAATAAAAAAAAAAACCCAAGCTCTTGCTGTCGTCTGTACTATTCAGTTTTAATGAGATGCTAAATTCTTGCTTAGTACATGAACAATGGACCGTATATCTTGTTGATAGCATAATAATAATATATATATATATATATATATATATATATATATATATATATATATATATATATATATTTATACATATGCATATAATGTAAGCTAAGATCAAGGATGGTAGTTTTTATTAATGATTTTCGGACCCCAGTCAAAGAAGGATCGTATCGTGTTTTTTTTTTTTTTTTTTTTTTTTTTAAGGCATTCCCAGCTAAATAAGGCGCTCTCTCGAATGTGAACAATTGATGATAAGAGATCTTCAAGCATTGTTTTCAACAGCCATTATATTTCGTATATGACCATTTTTGTAAACATCCAAAATAAGTAGAGAAACTATTTTAAATAAACAACGATTGGTTTTCTTTTCTAATTCTTTCGACAGTCAAAATAGAAGCAGAACTTGAGAACACTACTTGAGTTTTACCATATATAATATATAGATCCTTAAAAATCGTAGATGAAAGCGTATACGGAAATTGTTCAGGGCTCAAACGTTAGTAGTATTTTAGTGTATTATTTTAGGACGAGCTTGATGGCGCGCGCTACGCTGCGCTGGAACCCGACACTGCCTGTCTTGTCTCTCCAACCCTCCCGATCCCCTACCTACCCCGCCCCTACCCTGCCTCTGGACAAACAAGAAAGATCCACCCGGATATTTTGTTATTAGGAAAGATGGATAGACAGATTGGTCGAAAGTTGCCCCACAGGAGTAAATTGGATTAGTTACTCTAGAAGATTAACACTTTCGGAACTTGGCATATTAATTTTATGGGTTTCGTTTTGTGCACAGTATGTAATCAACCAATTTAACCAGTCCTATATTATATTTATTTATAGAACGGGAAACTTTCTTTATTCCTCTGTTTTCCTTGTTTAAGTTATAGTTTAGCTTTTTTGAATTTTACAGCAATACTTGCCCAAGTACCTTTACCCTAAAGAAATTATGAATTTATGCAAAAAAAAAAAAAAATGGCTAAAATAATGAGAACAGTCATCTATCTCCTAATCACATGATCAGAAAATGATTGTAAGGTGATATTTCTCTTGCACATGTGACTGTCCTTACAAAATTGATAACCGATATTTTTCTCATTCGAGAAACCATCGTCCCACACAGCAAATCAGCGCCTCGGTGGCGTGGTTGGTATGGTGTTGGCGTTCCACCTCGGTGGTCGCGGGTTCGATTCTCGGCCATTCCATTGAGGAGCGAGAGATGTGTACTTCTGGTGATAGAAGTTCACTCTCGACGTGGTTCGGAAGTCCCGTTGCTGAATAACCACTGGTTCCATGCAACGTAAAAGCACCTTACAAACAAACAAACAAAACACAGAGCAAATCCTTCTTTGCTTTCCAGACCATTTGGCCCCATCTAGTACTCTTCTGGGTGCCAGAACTAGGACCAGAAATTGATACTTTCTTAATTAAATCAACTTCAATTCATCACTGGTGTTTTTCCCTCTGTTCAGAATTTTCAAAAATGAGTAAGCATACCTTAAGTACATTTTGAGTTTTATGCCTGTAATGAAATCTTTGAATAAACCAGTATTTCTTTGTTGTCGTTACTGCTAGTGTTTTTAATTCCCACTTGCTATTTTGACGTCTCATATAGATGTTACTCTTTGATTTGCGATAAATTCGGCGAGGCGCATCCGTCAAGTGCCGATCCATTTACCTTTGAATTAGCTGTCCTTTCATCTTGGAGGTCATTAATCTTGCCTGATGCATAGATATTGACAAAGATGAGTGGGTGGCTTAACCCGAAGACTTTTCTGTTATCTCTCCAGACATTAATCACAGAGAATTTCGGTTCGGTTTGAACTACAGCTTTATTCAGATATCATTTGACTCGTTTCTTATTACATCTGATTGGGTCCGTGTTGCCGTTCCGACTTGCTCATGACGTCACCTCCACCTCTTTGGGTCTTTTGCCTGCGAGGTCCCCGAAGCTTCTATAGATGCGAGTCATGAATCTCTCTCTCTCTCTCTCTCTCTCTCTCTCTCTCTCTCTCTCTTATTGATATGCCCCTACTGAAAAATCTCCAATTGAAATTCACGTCACTTCGTTTTGATGTACCCTTCCACTCCAATGGAAGGGTCGATTCCAGCCTGTATCCCTTTCATTAATTCCGCGCAAGTTCGATCCATTTGTTACTGAAAGGGAAGTTGCTGGCGGGACTTCCCACGGCTCATGATAAATACCGCAATTACAACTAGAGTTTAATGAATGCTGGTATTGCCTTGGTAGACATCGTGTTTAGTTAAAGGAATGCCTTGTCCGCTGTTTAAGACGACCATTCTGTCAGCCATGTGGTATTTCGGAACATCGTTTCAACGTCACGTCCACGAGCATGACACCCTTTCTCTCTCTCTCTCTCTCTCTCTCTCTCTCTCTCCCCATTTGTCCCCCGTCCAGTTTATTTTATTTTATTTTTTTTTGTTCCATAGCCAAACATCGCTTTCCCACCCTCTTCCTTAATCCTCGCTTGTCCCCTGTCAAAAAATCTCATGTTTATCCAGGGGCCAGTTCCTATCTTTCTTATCTACCTAACAAAGGTAGATTATAAAATCTCTCTCTCTCTCTCTCTCTCTCTCTCATGAGCATCGTTTTCCATATCGCGTCGATATTGTCTCTTATAAAATTATAAATAATTCATATATTTGACTGGGCATTTTTATTTGATTTAACTGTCATCACTTTCCCCTCGATTTAGCATTGTTCTTTGTGGTTTTCATTTATAGCATTTATGATGGGGTAGTTTATGTTGGGTAGAAAAAACTGCGCAGGTGAAATGTACATAGCGAAGTAGGAAAATCTATTTTATACTTATATGATTAACCTAGTTGTCTACTTATTTTCTTTGTTTCTGTGACAGACATTTCTGTGTAGTTTCGTATGCATTTTAAGGTATTGGTCTGTGGTCACTTTATAATCTAGCCTCCTGTGGGGGCAAGCCAGCCTCAATGGGTGCCGGTCCCAAGCCCGGATAAATAGGGAGGGTTGGTGTCAGGAAGGGCATCCGACTGTAAAAACCCACGCCAAAACCAATGGTATGAGTCGTGATATTGATGAGAATAGGGCTAGGGCGTACTCCGTAAACGACGCACAGACACATCGCCCTAACTCTGTGACAAGGCGAGGGCTACTGCATCATGAGCGGGTGCAGCTAAAGAAGCGAGCTCTAAATGTGATCAGAATAGGCCAGCTCAATATTGGGTCTATGACAGGAAGAGGAAGAGAGTTGGCAGAGTTAATGAGGATAAAGAGAGTGGATATTTTGTGTGTGCAGGAAACTCGATGGAAGGGTAATAAAGCTAAAGAACTGGGGGATGGCTACAAGTTAATCTATAGTGGAGCAAATGAGCAGGGTAGGAATGGCGTTGGAGTAGTGTTGTCGGGGGAAATGAAGAATGCAGTGACGGAAGTGAGTAGAAAGAATGACCGCATTATGAGAGTGAAGATATGTTATGGAGGGGAAACAATGAACATCATTAGCGCTTATGCTCCACAAGTGGGCTGCACAGAGGAAGAAAAGAGCCGTTTTTGGAACGAAATGAGTGAGGTAACGCAAGAACTGGAAGAGCAGGAGAGGACTGTAGTGGGGGCAGACTTTAATGGACATGTCGGAAATGAAAAGGATGTAATTGAACGTGTGCATGGTGGACATGGGATTGGTGAGAGAAACCCAGAAGGAGAGAGTATAGTAGACTTTGCCGTGTCCTTTGATATGGCAATAGTGAACACATTCTTCAAAAAGAAGAGGGAGACACTTGATAACATACAGGAGTGGCGGTAGATGCACACAAATAGATTACCTCCTTTACAATAGATCAAGGCTGGTGGAAGTTAGGAATTGTAAAGTTATCCCAGGTGACCACGTGGCCCCCCAACATAGGCTCCTTTATATGGATTTAAAGATGAAAAGAGAAAAGAAAACGAAAAAGAATGGGGTAAAGAAAATCAAGTGGTATAAATTGTTAGGGAGGGATAATGATAAGAAGAGAGAGTTCAGGAGAAGAGTGCTGGGAGAGGTTGATCTGGGAATTGAAGATGTGGGAGATGGTGGAGGCATAATGCATCAGTGATTAGAAGACATGGAAAGGAGATACTAGGGGAAACATCTGGAATAGTATGGGAGGAAAAGGAGAGCTGGTGGTGGGAAGAAGAGGTGGGGGAAGTGGTGAAAGGTAAAAGGGAGGCAAAGAAGAGATTTGAAGAGTCACAGCTGCAGGAGGACAGAGAAAGATTAAGAGAAAGAAACAAAGAAGTAAAAAGGGTGGTAGCTCAAGCTAAGGCAAGGGCATATGAAGAGGTTTATAATGAACTGGAAACCAAGGAAGGGTTGAGTAAGATGCTCAAACTGTCAAAAGTAAGAAATAAAAGAACTAAGGACATCACCCATATTAAGCAAATGAAAGATAGGAATGGTACTGTCGTAAAAAAGGAAGAAGACATCCTGAAAAGATGGAAAGAGTATTTCGAACAACTGCTAAATGAAGAAAATGAAAGACTTGTAAGAGAGGATGGACAAGTAAACATGGGAATGGTAATGGGGATATCTAGGGATGAAGTGATACGAGCCTTAAAAAGAATGAGAAATGGGAAGGCAACAGGACCTGACTTAATCCCAGTCGAAGTTTGGAAAGCCTTAGGAGAGGAAGGGGTAGACATCTTGTATGATCTGATGGTAAAAATATTCGAACAGGAAAAGATACCAGAAGAATGGCGGGAAAGCATATTGATACCTATATTTAAAGGTAAAGGTGATGTCCAGGAATGCAGTAATTATAGAGGTATAAAACTAATGTCTCACACGTTGAAGATTTTGGAAAGAATCATAGATAGCAGGCTGAGAGAGGAAGTTAGAATAGGGAAGGAACAGTTAGGATTTATGAAGGGAAGCGGCACAACGGATGGAATATTTTGCATAAGGCAGCTAATGGAGAAATTAAGAGAAAAACAACGAGACCTGCATCTGGTATTCATAGACCTTGAAAAGGCCTATGACAGAGTGCCAAGGCAAAAAATATGGAGATGTTTGAGGGAGAAGATGGTGCCGGAAAAGTATGTCAGAGTTATTCAGGAGATGTACAGGAATGTATATACTAGAGTGAGGAGTAGTGTTGGTGAGACGGATGGATTTGAGATAGGAGTTGGATTACACCAGGGGTCAGCACTTAGCCCATTCATCTTTAACATCGTGATGGATGTAATGACCAGGGATGTTAGAGAAGCAGTGCCATGGTGCATTTTATACGCGGATGACATTGTGTTGTGTTCAGAGGGGAGGGAGGAGTTGGAGGGGAGGTTGGAGAGGTGGAGAGCAGCACTTGAGGAGAGAGGAATGAGAATAAGCAGATCAAAAACCGAATATATGTGTTCTAGTATTACTGAGGACGGTGGAAGTAGCATAAGATTGGGTGGGGAAGAAATAAAGAAAGTACAGAAGTTCAAGTACTTAGGGTCCGTGGATTGGAGGGGTAGTGGAAGCATGGACCGAGAGGTGAGACACCGAATTCAGGCAGGATGGAATAACTGAGGTCTGCATCAGGGGTACTCTGTGACAAGAAGGTCCCTCTGAAATTGAAAGGAAAGTTCCATAGGACGGTGGTCAGACCAGCAATGTTATATGGAACAGAAACGGCAAGTATGAGGAAAACAGAGGAGAAGAAGATGGATGTAGCAGAAATGAGAATGTTGAGATGGATGTCGGGAGTAACAAGGGAAGATAGGATTAGAAATGAGTATATAAGAGGATCAACAAAGGTAGCTGAAATATCAAAGAAAATACAGGAAGGAAGGCTTCGATGGTATGGACACCTGTTACGAAGGGAGGAACGTCATGTTGGAAGACATACGATGGAAATGGAAGTGCGGGGTAGAAGGAAGAAGGGAAGACCAAGAAAGAGATGGCGTGATTGTGTAAGGGAAGATATGGAATTGAAAGGTATAAATGAGAACGAGGCACAAGACAGAAATCGATGGAGACGACTCATTCGTAATGGCGACCCCATATAAAAATGGGTTTAAGCTAGGAAGAAGAAGAGGTCTGTGGTCACTTTATAGAATAAAGCTTTAATAAAGATTCAGTAAAGCTTAAGGTCTTGTTTAGGTAATCTGTTTTCTTGACTTAAAAACGTCAGTGTTAGTCCCAACATAATCGAATGATCTTATATAGGGACATTCCTTCAATGCTAGTCTGCAGGATTGTAGGGTTGGGCGTCCTTTTCCCATCTCCCCCAGTTAGCCCAGTTAGCAGGAATCGAACCTGAAGGCCTGTACCAGGATGCAGGGGTGGTCGAACAACATCCCCACCCCCAAAAAAAAAATCTGGAGGTCCATATTTTCTGGTAACCAAAGTCAGTACTTTGAGTAACATCTGATCGAATAGAAGTCCATAGACCAAATACCCAATTTTTCTTCTTAATATAACTAAAATAACATATATATACCTATATATGCAATGACATTTATAGAAGAAAAGGTCCAATTTTGGGAAAAACGAACCCCTCCCCACCCCACCCCACCATTAAAAAAACTGGGTAAGGGCCTGAAATGCTAGCTAAATTCTTAAATTCTTTACCACTAAGCCACCCCATCCTGTTCGTAATGTACTTACGTGCTTAGCTTAGTACCTTTTCCTTAGAAGTGAAGATCAGCAGGATTATCAATTTAGTACCCTTATATAGAATGCATCCTGCATTGGTGTATGTACCAGTTTCAGTTCAGTATCGCCTTCTGTCTTGTCCTTGTCATCAGTTCTTTGTGGTTTTCGTTCATTTTGGCTGTTCAACTTCTTAAACTTTCCCTTGTTTCAATTTTCATGGTAAAGGTAACGAATCAAATTTCCTTTTGGGCGATTCTCATGAGATTCTAGAAATGTGACTCAGTGGTCTTACTATAATTAATAATAATGTTGATAATAAATACAACAACAACAACAGCAACAACACTGTAGCGTGCAGCCTGACTCCCATATTCTATTTTGTTCATTTTTTTAAAAATCTCGATTGTATGTTGATGCCAAAACGCGAGAAGAGTTTCGACAGAAAGATGAATGAATGCGTAATTTATGCTTTGTTAACATCCTTTGACTTATTTTTGCCTTTTAGCTTGTAAACTTCTGATTTCTAGTCCATCATAACTCCTATTAATTCCGTTTTGGTTTCAGTTATAACAGTTATGCTTAAATTTCGTCCCTGTTATATGTAATTATCTATTGAAATCCTCTGTTATAACTTGATATCCTGTGATTTTTTATTTGTTTTTTCCGTTTTTTAACTAGGAAGTTTACTTATTTGTTCTGTTTTTTAACTAGGAAGTTTACTTATTTGTTCCGTTTTTTAACTAAGAAGTTTACTATTTGTTCCGTTTTTTAACTATGAAGTTTACTCATTTTTTCCGTTTTTTAACTAGGAAGTTTATTCTTCTTGCTCTTTTCATATTATTCCTCACGTGGTATCATCATTATAATAAGTAAAAATAAATGCGGATCAACTTGAGTAAAGAGAAAGAATTGCGAGGTGTTAGTTGTAAGGGAAAAGGTCAGATTGGTTGATTATGAAGGTCAGGGTAGTTTGATTGACGGCCTTTAATATTATGTTCCCAACCGCTGTATACGTATTTACACAAGGGTATCAGTGACTGATATGATGAAGAAATGGATTCCTGATATTTCTTGGCATTTCTTAAGTAGGAAACTTTTTAATATATAATCCAAGGTCCAGGAGTTTTTACTTATACTTATTATGTGTTTTCTTAACATATTTCATTTGCAAGCCAATTCTTTTTGTCTTCTTTCCTTTGATTATTATTTAATTTTGAATTATTCTCTTAAAAGTTATTTTATTTCTTTTTATTATCATGGAAAATTTTAACTTACTTTATTTGCCAGACACTCTTTTCCATTTCTTATCACTTCGATTATTTCATTTAATTCCCCCGTTGCTTTTAAGATGATTTTTCTACTTCCCACTCCTACCAGTATCTGCTGGGCACTACTTTCGCACCTAGTTAAGTATCTGCAGTCAAATAAATTGGCAACATCAAGACTTGCAATTATATTGGTATTGACGCGCGGGGCATCCACCCTTCTGCGTGTCTGTGTAACGGATGGGATGAGTCTGTTAGTGTCTCCCTTGGTCATTCTTTGCCCCTTTCTGATAGCCCCTTGTCTGCGTCGGGGGAAGGGGGTATCTTGCTTGCAGTACCTTATAGACCAGGGTCTAAAGACCTTGCCTTATACCCCAAAGCCAGCCGGTACTGTGAAATTAGTGTTACGTGGAGTGATCAATTTTTGCGTCCCTTTTTGGAAATATGATTTATTTTCCGTTCCAGCTTGATGCAGGATGTTTTTCACGTTTGTTTATTTATTTAATATTAGGAATTTTGCTTGTTCTACTTGTTGTGTCCCGTATGTTGCCTTTGGACTCAAAATATTTTATTTTTAAAGTCCAAGTGAACCTGTTGTACAGAAGGCTTCCATTTTAACCAAAATAACTATCTGTAATTTATCTTCTTTTTTAACAGAATGAAGAGCTTTTAAATCAGCTGATAGATATATTTTTTTTTACTGATCACAGGGAAAAAAAGCAAATCGTGCTCCGAGTTGCTTAATCCGATTAATATATTCGGAGAAGCTACAATTTACGTCCAGCCGGTCTTTCCGGATGCACGAAGTAACCTAAAGTGAGTCCGCACAATCCACATTAGGAATCGCCGATATAATAAATGAGCTTCTGAGTTGTTAGTGAAGCCCGGCGCATTCTTTGCCAGGATTCGCAGGCGGCAGAAGGATTTTGCTTGTCACATGATAGATGACCCCGAGAAGTTATGGAAAGCAGTAGACGGCCCGGAGACTAATCGGGGCGATGCAGATGTTCGGCGTTTGGGAATCTTCCCCTTTGAAGTTTCAGTCTGTGCGTTGAACTAGTTTGCATTCGATGGGGCTCTCTCTCTCTCTCTCTCTCTCTCTCTCTCTCTCTCTCTCTCTCTGTGTTTTAGCGACGAACTTCAAGCGCAAATTCATGAAAAGATCAGCGTATTTTACATACTATAATTATTACTCATTATACTTTCGAACACATTTTTCATCCGCTTATGGTAATCAGTAGTATTTTTGAAAGTATTCTGCGCTTGACAAATGAAAACGAAAAATAATTTATTTCGTCAACACGTTTGTCATCCTAATGTGGATAATTTTCTCTAAGCCCAGTGTCCAAGTGGGAGGGATTGTAGGCCTTGAGTTAGTCGCTCCATTAACTTGTGGAACATCTTTCAACCATAGACTACTTAAACCTAATAGTAAGGGTGCTCTCGCGAGGAACGAGGTTCTGCTGATTTTGAAAGTCAGGAGATCAAGGTCTTAACTTGCCGTTCTATGCATAGAATTTAAAAAAGAAAAAAAAAAAGGCTGAAAGTTTCTTTCACTTGGTAGCAGGGCACATGGTCCCTTATTGATTTTTGAAGGTCATGCTGGGGAGGTCACAGCATTCCCAGGCCTTTGCTGCTTCTTGCAACTTGCTGTTTTCTGGCTGCTGTCACGGTTAGGTGATCAGTCAGGATTTCGTTCTTGTTCCTTTCCAGTTCTCGGTTAATATTTATAACTTTGTTATCCTGTGTTATGACAGAGGCAGGTCTTTTTTTTATTTTTTTATCCTGGTGGGTTCCATATGTTTTTTGCCTAATATGGAAATGTGTTGCAAAGGTAAAAGCTGCATAAACTGCATTTTGCCGTTGCTTCGAAATTTCAGCATTTTTTAAAAAATAAAACGTGCTTGCCATAGTAATTGTTTGCATGCACCCACTCCACCTCTCTCTCTCTCTCTCTCTCTCTCTCTCTCCTCTCTCTCTCTCTCTGTGTGTGTGTGTGTGTGTGTGTAGTCTGCATAGCAGACTCTGCTCACGAACTGAAGAACCGACGTTTGATTCCCGGACTGCTGGAGGCGCTATAAGAACGCGTTCTAAAGTAAATCCGATTCGCTTTGTTGATTAAAGTAGTGAATGAGGTACATAGTTGCTAGTCGACTGTTATGGGTCTCTGCTAGTGTGTATAGAGAGAGAAGCGCTTCACGTGAATGCCCATTACTCCTTTAAACGGTATAGCAACAAAGCGGAAGTGTTTCATCAAATTAATACTCACCCCGCCGGGATGAGACCATTCATATATTATTCATGATAATTATTTTCCATCTATGTTTTCCATAGTTTTTTTTTTCTACTCACATTGGCTTTTGTAATTGTTCATATCGAAACTCTGGTTTTCTACATCTTAAACAGTTTCTACGTTTTTTTTCGGTAGATCTTGACCAATTTCTGAATAGTGTACGCTAGAAATAACTTCATCCCTCTTCAACAACGTTTCAGAATTTCGGGAAATATTGCTTTCTTCTAAGATCTTGTGGAGTGACGTAATCTGTTAAAAGGAAATTTTTTTTTTTTTCAAAGGTATTGTATTATGAAGGCCATCTTTGTCTGAAGATAATGCAGACTGTCACTTTAGTCGAGAGGAGTGAAACTTCTCGTTGTATGAGGATGTTGTGAATTGTCTCTTCGTTAGGAAAAGGGAAGTGTCACTTATTCTGGAAATATTGTTAAAAATATGTCTGCTTGAAGTTGTTGTAAGGGGTCACTTCCTCTCAAGATATGGAGAAGTGTCGCTCTGTGGCAGAAAGAAGCCTTCCGCAGTGAACGTCGCGGGGTTAAAGGTAAATTTAACCATCTCCTTGAGGAGATTATCTCCAAGGTTCAACCTTCTCCTCCTACACCTGTGTGCACACATCGCTATTATCGGCACCTCTGTTCGCCGGAGGTATTTATTGTGCATCTCATTTGGTTAGTTGTTTCTTCTCTCTTATTACCGACCCCTTCTTTTCTCTCGCTTTTAATGAGGTCTCCCGTCTTCCAAATTTGGCGTTGTGTGAATTCTTTCTCTTATTATTATGAAAGTAAGGTTTTCTGAACTCATGCGTAAAAGAAATGAGAGGCGACTAATTGTGGGATCCTGGAATCTCGAGTAAGTCGTAAAGAAGAAGAAACGAACACAAACAAACGCAGCAGCGAAAAGCAGCAACTCGAAAGTGAGTTGGATATTTTCTTGAGCCTGTCTGTTTTGTCCTCAAATCCGTCGACCATGACCACTCTTGCTAATTAAGGAGAAAAATATCGGGAAAGTAATTGTCTCGAGTCCACCAGATCCCATTTGTCTCTCTTTTTTTTTTTTAACTTGGATAAGTTGCTTTTATTCGGAAACTAGCGTCAGTATAACGTTTATTATAAATGTTAATGAAAATATATTTACTATATGTTGGAAAAAATCCTCTCTTGAAATTTTAATCGGTATAAAAGTGCTTACTCAAAACCACATTTATATAGTGTACCTGAACGTGTAGACGCTGACTTACATAAAAAAAAAAGTTTATGAATATGTAATTATGTGCCTTGTCCGCAAATAGAAACTATTCCAACAAGAGCGCTGATGGAGATTATATGTCTGTCTCTGGAATATTTCCCCTTACCAAAGAATTCCAATTAAACCTTCATTCATCTTTAGTTACAGTCTGGCGGGGGTCCTGTGAACTAATATTGATAAATGGGTTTGCCCTGTAACCTGTATTACCTCCTTCCTCCCCCGTGCTCGCGATTTCACCTCATATATACAATTTACAGTGGGTATTTTGGATACATATTAATGAATTGGGGTTCCCGGCCAGCTGGGTCCCCGCCCCATGATTTGCAAACACCCTGAATATTTTAGAGTGATCCCGCGTCCTTGCGCAACGATCGGGCTCCAGTCTTCACTTTTACTGTTTCCCATTTCCTCTCTTCTTCGGAGAAGTTCTTCTTTGATTCGTTTAGCAAATATCAGTTGCCGCGCATTTAGATTTTTTCAGGACATTATGCACTGGTACTTTCCTCTTACCAGTTTAGCGCCTATGTATCCTTTTTTTACTGGAACAAATGTCTACCTTCCATTTACTATATATATATATATATATATATATATATATATATATATATATATATATATATAATATATATATATATATGCCTATGTATCCTATTTTTTATGGAACAAATATACCTTCCTATTTACTCTATATATATATATATATATATATTATATATATATATATATATAGATATTATACTAATATTTAAAAATATATATATATATATGCATATATATATATATATATACAGAGAGAGAGAGAGAGAGAGAGAGAGAGAGAGAGAGAGAGAGAGAGAGAGAGGACATGGGGTTAGCAGCATCACCCCCCTAGGTACATTGAGAATTAGTAAGCTAATGCCTTTTAGAGCTACCCCATTTATGGGAAGAGGGGTGTAGAGGATATATATATATATATATATATATATATATATATATATATATATTTATTTGTATATGTTAATTTATTTGTTTGTTCACTGTGGTATTTGTTAACACTGCTGAAAATCTTAATAGTCGGAGCCTGAATGTCGTTGTTCGTTTTTGCGTAATTACCGTTTGCCGCGTTAATTATTAGGTAGCTAATTGGAACCTCCTGTTGGATGCTCAGACGAAAGCCTTGAATAATTCTCGCCTGGGTAACAAAAACGTTTGCTATCATTATCGTTACTCTTTTTCTGTTGATTTTTGTGATGTTTCTGATTGTTATCGCTATAACTAAATAGAAAGTTATTGCCATGTTTGCTTGTGTTCAAAATTTTTGTTCGTATATCATGTTGCTATTTGTAGGACAGTATTATATTATTATTATTATTATTATTATTATTATTATTTTTATTATTATTATTATTATTCTTGTTCTTGTTGCTGAAGAATGTCTTTTAATGTATTTTTAGTTTCACCATTCTATTGCGATTGATTAGTAGTGGTAGATAGTAGTAATTGGCTAGCAGCAATTGAAGGTATTGTTGTCCCTTCATCACAAGTGATAGAATGGAGGAGAATATTATTATTATTATTATTATTATTATTATTATTATTATTATTATTATTATTATTATTAAAAGTAATTGCTGCCACAGCTGCATGAATTAGGAAAATAGAGAAGAACCTATATAATTAATGCAGCTGAGGCAGCAATTACTTTTAATAAAACATGTTTAAAAGAGGGTTTACTTCCAGCATATTATTATATTATTATTACTTATTATTATTATTATATTATTATTATTATTATATATTATTATTATTATTAATTATTATTATTATTATTCAGCTGCCAATTTTCCCCACCAAAACGAGCTACCCACCTCGAGTATCATATCACTCTAATCCCGGATATTGGATTCTAGTTCTCCCATCTGACTGCCTCTCACACCAGAGCTAACCCCCCCCCCCCCCCTCCCCCCAACCCTAAGCAGGTCTGGCACTCGGGAGTAAATTAGTTGGTTTTTGTCTCGGGGCATCATCGGTAGCAATCCCGTCGCCTTTCGGGGATCTGTGGCCCTTTCCCCCTTCGCTCCTATTTCGTTTTCTGTTTTTCGTCTGGCACTTGTGAAACCCCCGAAAAGAGAAAGTTCCGTAGGCGCCGCTCATTGTAATATGTGGGAACTTCATTACTGCTCTACTGGTTCGTTTCTGTTCTGCAGACGCGTGAGTCACGACTTCTAGTCCGAGACTGATTTGGAGGAATATTGTTTGGATTCGTTCGCAAATGGCGGTGATTTGTCTTGTTTACTTTTTCGAGTGTGGCGTCGGATAATGCAAGGGGAAGGAGGGAGGAAGGAAGGAAGGAAAGGGGGGTTTCGAAAAATTTTCACTTTTTTTTTTATAACCCTTCGTAAGCAAACTTGAAGAAGAATGATGACAAACGCGTCCTTATTTCACTGTCAGATTACTGGCAGCATTTGAGCCTCGTCGTCTTGATGCTCCTGAACAGCTGTGAACGGTATTTAAAGAACCTTGATGAAATATATAAACTAACAAATTATGTATCTTTTAATTTTCACTTGTAAAAAGCAGATAACAGCTTGCTAGATAAAAACTTTCATGTTAGAATATCTCGCGATGAAAGTTACAGCTGATCACGAATTTTAGGATCTCTTGAAAATCTCCTTAGAAATTCTTCATGTACTAGATATTTATGAGTTCCATTAACACAGGGAAGGGTGTTGAACTTCATGTGCAGGTACATGAAGTGATGAAGTTGTGAAAGTTTCCTACACAAAAGTTTCGTCTTTGAATCTTCAGTTAGATGCTGAAGTTAGCAGTAGATGTGTCCTCTAGTAGGGAATTTTTTTTATTTTGTGTACAGGTATACACACACACGCACACACCACATACACATACTATTATATATATATATATATATATATATATATATATATATATATATATATATATATATATATGTGTGTGTGTGTGTGTGTGTATATATATATATATATATATATATATATATATATATATATATATATATATATATATATATATATATAAAGTCTTTCTCCTTCAGAATTTGGAAATCGTTTAAGATTTTGTTCTCTCAGTGTGATCTTTTAGAGAGATGTAATTCATCAACAGAAAGGTAAAAACTGAAAAAACTGAGAGAGAGAGAGAGAGAGAGAGAGAGAGAGAGAGAGAGAGAGAGAGAGAAAAAAAATTTTTTTCTAGTCTTAAATAGGAAGATATTGCATCCCGATTCGTACCTGGTGAGTGGTGACGTAACAACAGAAATTATTCTCTGGTTATTTTCTGGTGTTTAATATTAAAAGATTCCCTTATTATCTACATTATCATCAGCAATAGGCGGGCAATAAATAATCGAATCATATGTAGGCTTTATTTATGGGTTGTCTCTTCTTTAAAGGATATCGGATTGAGAACTTTGATCACGCTGGCACTTCGTCAAGATGTCAGTAGGTGTTCTTACAAATTGAGACCCCTCCCCTAACTCTCTCTCTCTCTCTCTCTCTCTCTCTCTCTCTCTCTCTCTCTCTCTCTCTCTCTCTGCACTACAGGGGTTCAGTTCCACAAACATGTGTTCATTAGCAATGTCTGTTTGCAGTTACACACATTCCTGGAACTCCGGTAACTACTGCAGATGCGATCTCGATAGCCACGTTGTCTATCTGGATTAATTAATTTGATTAATCACCTTATTTTACAAACATTCCAGTACTCTTTACCGGTAGCATGAAATTTGCATTATTAAGTTTGTTCTCTCAGTTTTTACGTCTTTTATGTTTATCGATGTTTGACTGGTCGGTAAAATACGAGGTGTTTACATTGTCTGTTACGATATACTTAGCGTTGTCACCAACTTTGCCAAGAAGATCGTTTCCAGTCTTTTATTCCTTGTTGTGCCACATTTTAATTTCTTAATTTGGTCTTTGTCGTTAATGGTATGCTGATTAATTGTGTATAAATTTATTTGCTATATCTACTGTCTTTTGTCACTCTTACCATCACCATATGTCTCTACCAAACAATTAGCAGTGTTATTTGCGTAAATGTTTAACAGCTGTTGAAAATTATTCTCTCAACTTTCATGTTCCCATTACCTTACTTTTTCCAATTCATTTATGAACACGTTATTATTGTAGATTCACATCAACCGTGCATTTGATGTCTAGGCCAGTCCCTTACGACGCTCCTGATTGGCTGTTGATAAGCCAATGACGAGGCTGGAAACTCTCAGTCTCTCGAGAGAGTTCACATGGGCAGGATGTATGTTCCACCTCTCCTGAAAGACGTATACCTCAGAGGGTGTGGAACATAGACCCTACCCATGTGAACTCTCGAGAGACTAAGAGCTTCCAGCCCTGTGATTGGCTTATCAACAGCCAATCAGGAGCGTCATAAGGGACTAGCCTAGACATCAAATGCACGGTTGATGTGAATCTACTATAGCCATTTCGTGTTGACCGTAATCATTAGCCCTTCACCTCAATACAAAGCTCCAGAGAGACCCTACAGTAATCTTGATAACTCCTTATTTGCTAAACACGTCCCTTCTCTTTGAGAACATTCATAATCATCTGGATACTAGCCCAAGTTGCAGCGTGGTTCTCTTAATTTTCATTACACAATTCATAATTATCAGTTTCTTTATCTTTAATATACGTGCAAATCATACTACGGGAGATTCACATCAACCGTGCATCTCATGTTTAGGCCAGTCCCTTACGACGCTCCTGATTGGCTGTTGATGAGCCAATGACAGAGCTGGAAGCTCTCAGTCTCTCTCGAGAGAGGGATGCGTCTTTCAAAAGTATGCCTCGGGAGAGGTGGAGCATACATCCTGCCTATATGAACTCTCGAGAGAGACTGAGAGTTTCCAGCCTTGTGACTGGCTTATCAAAAACCAATCAGGAGCGTCGTAAGGGACATTAGATGCACGGTTGTTGTGAATGTACTATAGTGTAAGGTTTGAGTTGTGAAAATGGTCAAATGCCTGGGAATTTTAGGGTTAATTGTATCTTATTACTGTTTCATGTTGTTCCTTCTTATTCCCCGTTCATATTCATGTAAATAAGATTTGGACTATTCTGGAAGACTTATTGCTCTTGATAATTATTTCTTTGTAGTCAAAGTAGTAAAGTAGTGTTTGAGACATCTTTCCAACAAACATGACAGTTAGACTGAAACTAAATATCATTATTTTAGTAGGATAAGCTGCCAAGGAGAAGATTATGTTGTTAAGTTTGAGGCCTGATTCTTCTGCCGTATTCCTTGGCATATCAATAGTAAACTCCTGCTATGCTCAAATATGGTTCTTTAATTTTTAGTACAAATAAGACTCTATCTTAAGTGGGGTTAGGTTTAAATTAAAGTGCTTTGACTCCAACAAACATGAAATTAGAATTTTTGGTATGCCACCGTTCTCATGGTAAGTGTCCCAAAGCGTTCATAAAATCATTGCTCTCACGTCTCAAGTGCCCATGGATCCACTTCTATTTCACTCAGATTGAACAATAGAAGTAATCTTTTAGCAGATCGGCCATTGTTGTGAACATATATGTAAGCCAACCTTGCTTATTGACTTATTGGATGAAAGTGCAAGTTCATATTAAAACGAGATACTAGCTGTGTGACCTGCCATTGGGGTATCAGTTTTACATCTTATTATAACTGCAGTGGACAGGAACTCTACAAAGGCAATTTGTTCAGTTTATTTATTTCTTAAATTTCCCGATTGCTTAGCCATTTATTAGCCAGCTTTTAATTCTTGCTAGCTACTGCCTCATACGTTTAACCTATGACAATCATAAAAATGACACTTTTATTATTATTAACCGATCATATTTATTGTCTATGCCTGATGCAGAGATGGGCCCTTTATTATTGTTTATGATAATTACTTTTAAGTATTCAGTACATTGTAAGTTTCTGGTCGCTTCTGTAGCATTTGTTTTTATTTCGGCCATATGTCGTCTTCATTGGATAGCAAACTTAAAAACATCTTGCTCATATGCACATGGCTTTAATCGGATATCATTTTTAGCCTGGACTGCCTCCTTCATATTTATGACGCGAGATAACCATTCCCTGACCCCAGCGGCTATATAAATGATTTCTCTGCCGTTGTGCCTCTATCTTCGAAGATGATGTCATGCAAACAGGTGATGAAAATTAATGGTCAACAGGTACAAGGAATACATGATATTGACACTACCTGAGGCACATAAACACTCCTAACTGGTAGATTTCATTATCACGTTCCGCCGTGTTTGTGCTTATTTATTGCCGTTTATTGTCGCCTTGCTATCTGTTGCTTTTTGCTTGTTGGAGCTGTTTTTTTATTTGTAGTATATATATATATACATATGTATGTATATATGTATATATATGTATGTATATATGTGTGTGTGTATATATATATATATATATATATATATATATATATATATATATATATATATATAGTAGATTGGGTGTACATATATATAAATTAAGTGCATATATAATTATATATTTGTATTTATACATATAGATATAGATATGTATATAGATACAAACATATATATACGTATACATATTAAAGTTTTAGACCCTAAGTGCACACAATTCTCTCTCTCTCTCTCTCTCTCTCTGTATACACACACACACAACAACAACAAACTTTCATAGGAAACAATCCTGAAAGTCTACAACCTTTTAATACCCTTGGAATAATTGCTGATACAAAGCCTTAGCCCCCCGATATTTATATTGAGAAGTCTAACCATTCCTGATTATCGTATACCGAATGGTAATCAATTTTTAGTCACTTAAGACTTTCACCTTACCGCATCCTGTTATGGGGCACGCATAATTCTATAAATAAAAGGTGTGTTGTTTGTTTAAAAAGCCTTGGAGTTGTTTGGGATCACCTTTTGTTCTTAATCTCCTAGAAAGTAAATGACATGATTTTTATTCGCTGACAGATTTACGTTTAAGCAATATTACAAACAGCTGTTCTTGACTTTTTTGGAGATGAATAACATGTGAGATTTCATCATTTGGTTCATAATACGAAAGTGCTTTAATTCACAAAGGAATCGGGTCGTTCTGTATTGATCCTTGAGTGGTACCTCGTTACACGCAAAGCATAAGTGCATAACTCGGTAATTCCAGCTAACATTATCACATATGATTTATAAACACACTTCTCTGACAACCAGATATTATTAGAAACCATATTCGACTTTCTTTTCCCAAGCTCTGAGGAATTTCCTTCCAGCGGAGTCGAGCGCTATAAGGGACTGCTTTCTTGATAAGGGCCCAGATCGAAATTATTCGTTCCATCTCAAGCTGGAAAGAGAAAGAGAGGACCAGTCTCTTGCAAAAACCAAAGAAGGAGGGATTAAGAAAAAAGAGAGATGAGCTACCTTGCAAAATCTCGAGAGAGTTATATATCAAAAGTGTGTGCGTAGCACAAATTCCACAGAGAGAGAGAGAGAGAGAGAGAGAGAGAGAGAGAGAGAGAGAGAGAGAGAGGGGGGGGGGTGTTGAGGTAGTGCGGACACGGAGATTTGTAAGGAGCAATTAAGGATCCTGGGAACCGTGTCAGATATGTTGAATTACCTAAAACAAGAAATTGCTCTTACAAAAACCAACTGAAGACAGCTTTATATTCAAGCATAAATGTCGTTGGGGGGAAAAACAAGACCCAATTGAACGGTAACTACCTTGTTTATAGTCGTGAAAAGAGTAAGAATATGATTCTTGGATATTTTAATCCTAATATTTTAAAATTGTTTATAAATATTAATCCTTCTAAGGATTATAAACGAATGTTCGACTTACAAATCAGAAGAGGACTACAGTAATATTTCATTTTTCGCAAGCATCTCTCTCTCTCTCTCTCTCTCTCTCTCTCTCTCTCTCTCTCTCTCTCTCTCTCTCTCTTGCTTGTGAAAAATTTTCACCTCTTACGAACTTGGTTCTTGAGTTTCCTAAATGGTTATAAATTAGCGACTTGTAACGTTGCTAGCGAGATTATGTGCAGTGAGTAAAGCTGTGATAACGGCACTGTACAAGCCCGAGGTTAATGATGTGATGAATGAAGTGTACTGTGTACCAGTAGCAACAAAACCCGGGGTCACTGTGATTAATCTTCTGTCCCAAGTGAAAATCATCATACATAATGATTTGTTTGATATATGATTGCCGTCGTTCTCACTGTTTTGTCTGCGTACCGCTATGGAATTTCTAATTTCCCAAAAATTGCCGTCCTTGTGGTTATATTGTATTTTACCGCGAGTGGAGAAATGTTATTTATCCGCGTCCTTTTCTCAGAAGCGGTCCTTTGGCAAGCTGATATCCGAAAAAGATTGACCACGTTAATAGATTTATTTCCTAGGCGTGATCATGAACATATAGGAGTTATGTGATAGGGTGTCATGATGTTTCTGATTCTGACATTGCGATTCTTAATATGCGGCATTGCCAAATGCAGCGCCGCGAGATTAAGGCAGGAAAAACTTATTGGTCATTGCCATGTCCGCATTTAAAAGATAACCTGCAACGAGGAACATGTCTTTGTGTACACGTACCCGACAAGACCCATGCGCTTTTGACAGTCAAACAGAAGAGCTTGCGCACACTCCCAGCTGCCTGTCAGTATTGACGCGAGCGATAAGCATTAAATGGCTCTGCCTGTCAGGAAGACTTTGTGCTTTTATGTGCGCCAGTGGAAGTGTGGTCCCTATGAAGTCTTCCTTAGTTCCATTTAGAAAGGCTTTTAAATACGGCTCGTAAACGCATAGAAAAACACCGACATACGTAAGTGTGAATGATAGGCATTTTGACGTGAATGTGCGGGCACTCTAATATATTAATCCTTTTCTGGAATATTTGTTAATAGTCCTTAATAGAATTGCCGGGTTAAAACCCTAAGGAATTATTCATTTCGATTTCCATGTGTTTTTTTAGTTTTTTTTTTTTTTTTTTTTTTTTTAATTTCTGAACTCCTCACAGCTTCCATGGAATAATCATAGCTAAACAGTATAATGCCATTGTTGGATACATTGTACTTTTCCAACTTATATCTTGAAGTATCTTGTCTTTTTTATTAGTCTTATTTCAGATATTCTAAAAATGTTAAGTCTAACGCCTTACGATACCTAGAAAGAAAGAGCGATTGGATATCACATAAAAACGTTCAAACCACCATGTTCCAATATTGTTGTATGAGAGAGAGAGAGAGAGAGAGAGACAGAAGAGAGAGAGAGGAGAGAGAGAGAGAGAGATTGTTTTGATTTTTATATCACAGATGCTGATACAAGTGGTAGTTAGTTTCTTTGCTTTAATGACAGAGAAGTAACTCAGTGTTTTTAATCTTCCACTAAATATTTTGGTTTTTTTTGTAGCGGATAACGCAACTTTCATTTTGCCAATTTTGTCGAGGATAAATGTTGGATGTACGGGGTACAGCCAAGAGTTCTGAAATTTGTAATATATATATATTATATATAATATTATTATATATATATATATATATATATATATATATTAAAGATTAAGTCTATGACCCCTGCTCCTTTAGCACCCCGGGTTCCTTTTTCCTCCCTACCTTAAGGCGTCCCTTCCAATAAAGAAAAAAATAAAATGAAATTATGGTTTTCACAATAAACGGCAGCTTTTCGACCGGTAGTTCTTTCCCAAAATGGAGATCTGCTTCCAGAACCCCAGCCGTCTCAACGACGAAGTATTTCAATAAAAAAAAGGGTAAAGGGACTTGAAATTTGGGATTAAGGTTAATAAATATATCAGAAACAGAAATAACAGAAGACTTACCTTCATGAAGATAGTCCATGATTTTCACTGATGTTTTCCAGGTGTCTATAAACACTTCTACTGTTATGAATCTATTTTGTTTCCCTTGGTGCTATATTATTTCTATATTATTTCTATACTACTTGTCAAGTCCTGGAGTGGCGGTCGTATATTGTGATATTGAGCCAGATAGTTAAATCTTGCATCATATCCTTGGAAATACGTATAATTTGATAATTCCGTCTGTCCCTTCGTCCCGGGATCCTGGTTCGTCCGTTCAGAGATTTGATGGTGTCATTGTCTGTCTAGTCAGAGGGGCTTAAAAAAAAAAAAAAAAATTGTGGATGCGAACACATAATAATCTTGTTTACAGTACCCTGACTGACATGAATTTTTATGGACTCAACGTCCTTACATCAGTCTCTGGGAGATATTTGATACCGAGTGTCAAATATATGCATCTATAGTATCATTTCTGTTGTTTTCGTTGTTGTTGTTAAATTCCTTAGAAACCAGACTAAATTAGTTTCTCGACCTTTGTGTTCTATAGACTATCGAGACCGAGTAAAGATTTCATTGCCTGGAAAAAAAAAAAAGTGTTCCGATAAGGACCCGAATGCGTGAAGTGTTTTTACACTGTAGCGAGATATTCTCGGAGAATTTACGACGGCCAGGTAATGCATTTTCGCCTCGTGATCGCAGATTATCGTGCATTTGCCTTCGTAAATCATAGTGCATTTGGGTTTATAAATCGTTCTGAATCGAGTGTGGGTGTCCTGATTTTAAGGGGTATTTATTATCATCGAATCATTTTCATCCACCGTTTTTTTTTTTCCCTTCCACCGGCGTCATGCGAAAATGGCCCCCTCCCCCCTTCCCGCCACCCCCCGTCCAAAAATCATTTGCGCCGGGCGGGCGAAATCATTCCTGCCAACCACGCGACCGGAATCTATTAAGCTGAATCACGGGGCTGCAGTCGTGACTTCGCGGTGAGCCGTGTCACGGGTGTCACGGGGGTTCCGCGGGGGATCAGGTGTCGGCGCCCTTCGGTTCATTGCTAACAACACGGTGCCAGCTAGCAAGGGATTCTGGCGTGCCCTTCGATCGATCCCAGTTACGTCGTCGTCCTTATGTCTGCGTACTCTCCTGTTCCTAATATTCGTCTTCTTTTTTTGTTTTTTTTTCTTTTTCGTGATCTAGAGTTTATCCTTTGTTTCGTTTAGCATTCACTTTGTTTTCTTATTATATATATATATATATATATATATATATATATATATATATATATATATATTATATAAAATATATATATACACATACATGTAAATACGTATACCTATATATTGCTTTAATTCACCGTTGCATTCGTTGCATAAATCTGCAGACCTTAATGCAGAACTGGTGCCTGAAACACAGCAAATTATTTCATGAAATAAAAGCCTTGTGTCAGCATCAGTGATTCACTTGCAAAGATTTTATCTCAGAAAGGCCACGGAATGATGCTGCAGTAATGCGATATCAGTACTTCTGTCACAGGGGGAATGGAGAAATTCGTTCCAGGGAGGAGCTGGAAGCCTCATTTTCCTCCTGACGGAGCAAATCTGGAAGGGAGGAGGAAAGCGTAATCGGCCCTGGAAGCACCGTGGCAAAGGTAGAGACCCTTCATCCAAGGGGAGCAGGAGGACATTTTGCTGCTGTCGATATGTCGCAGCCCCGTTATTTGCAGTCTAATTCCATTTTCATGATGGCTGTCATATTCATTCTCATGGCTTCCCAGCCTGGAATTCCCTTTCTGGAAAGGGTTCACACGGCCAGTCGTGCAATATGACGAAACGAAATGGTCGGGTACCTTGGAAAGTTTTTTTTTTTCTTTTTCCTGCGGTGTTGTGCTATTTCAGGCAAAGGACTCATTTTAGGGGAGACGTGGAAAAATACCCCAATTCGGAAATAATGCATCACTTTATCTTGGGCGAAGGCTGATGGCGAATTATTCCGAAGGAGGCCTTATAATGAAGGCATAAGGAGGTCTGGGTCGTGAGTCGAGATGAGGAATGCTATCATGAAAAGCGCTGAAAGCCTTTCATTAATAGATGGAAGATCATTTTTCACTATCGCTAGAGATGACGATAAGGTACCCGGCCGAGCGATAGAAAATACTCCATCATTGTTGAGTCGCGCTCAAGACCTTATTACATTGTAAGTTGCTTTTTGCAAACACCGCGGTTCCTTATCTGAATAGTTCTGCCTGTATAGCAACATCCGAAGACTGGGGATATGAGCTTCAATTATGAAAGACTTTAGGACCTATAGAGTTGAAGGAAGGGTCAGTGCAATACAGTGAATACTTAAGGTTTGAAAGTTGGATGAATAATAATAATAATAATAATAATAATAGGAACTTGTTGCAACTGAGGATATGATCTTCCGAATGCTGTAAGATAAAAGGCTGGGAAAGTAATCTTGATGATGATAATAATAGCAGGAGAATCCGGCAAATGCAAAAATGAATGAATGATCAAATAGACAAAATATTACTACTACTATTACCACTAATAATGAATAATTATGATAGTACGCAAATTGTCCAAGAGGTGGATTCATAAATTAGGGAACACTTAAATGAAAATTCTCAACAAGCTTTATGCTTCGAGTTTTAAAGTTGCGTGCGAGGTGATATGACGTTGTTTGGACTAGCCATCATTAAATCTTTCGCCTTCATGCAGGTGTTTGGCACGTAAACTTGCATGAAAACAAGCGTTGACTAGTCATTACAGACACGTTCAAGTAAGAAAAAATAGTCCAGTTTAAAAAAAATAAATAAATAAAAACTTGATTGAAAACAAACATTAATCAGTCATTACAGACACGTTTAAGTTATACAACTAGATGTCCCAGTTTTCGAAAAATATTAATCAAAAATGAAAGAGTACGACTTGCCACATTTGGAAACGGCAAAAGTTTCATGATAAAAGACATTCTCGTATTGGTAATTTGAATATGCACCGAAACCAGATATAAATTTAATGGAAAAGCACTTTGACCTAAAGTCTGCTCCTCCCAGGCTTTCTGCTTGAATTGTTATTCAGATTTATTGGATAATTCATAACACACTCGGCAGGTACGTAAATGTGAATGCATATTTATGCGCTCATTTTGGCGTGCCATTCTTTATTGGAATTTATTGCGAGTAACGATTTAGTGTGGATTCGGTTTTTATTCATCTTTTTTTTTTATTTCTTTTCTCTGTTTTGCCCTTTTTACAGATATGCTTTTTATTCAGGGAAAGCTTACTTTTCAAATCTGCTGCCATTTAGGTTCGTTCAAAACAATTTTTATATTTTCATCAATAAATATGTTAATTAAATTAACAATACTGATAACTATAATGGTAATTTGAGTGTCTGTAATGAGATATATATCATTATCTCCTTATCGCCTTGATATCTCCAATTGTTTAGAAAATATCTGCCAAAAAGGCCTATGCAAGTGTTATTTAAAATATGTATTTTTCAAGATCTAACTGCTATTTTTTTTATTAGCTCCTGTACCGACACAAACCTGTTCAGAAAACTTGTACAAGAGCAGACTTAAATGTCGATGGTTTGCATGAAATATATTTTTATATTTTTATTTGTATATTCGCAACTGCACGTTTATTATCCTTTCTGCGAACCAGGTTTTTTTTTTATAGGTTCCTTTAAGATATCCATAAAATCTTTTTCGGGTCGTCTGTCCTTCAAAAAGAATGTATTCGGCCTTCTATGAATCAAGTGAATGTTGTTCAGCCCACTGGTCTTCCATAAATGGTTAACTATCTATTGATTATTAATCTGTCCCCTACAGTAAAAGGTGTTTAATTTACCAACATTCCAGGGGATGATGAATCTATTCTCCAATTTCTCGTAATGAACTGACAATGGCTCTCTTACCTTATCGTTTCTTTTATTATCGAGTGGATATTCGAATGTTAATTCCCACACGCACAAACACATATGTATGTATGAATATATATACTATATATTATATATATATATATATATATATATAATATATATATATATATATGTGTGTGTGTGTGTGTGTGTGTGTGTGTGTGTGTCAATTAACATTCGAATATCCACTCGACAGTAAAAGAAAAGACGAGGTAATAAAGCCATAGGCAGTTCATAATGAGAAACTGGAGGATAAATCATTATTCCGTGGATGGTTGGCAAATTAAACACCATTCACTGTAGGGGACGGATTATCAATCAAACACCATCCTCAGAAGGAATGATAATCAATCGATAGTTAAGCATCCACGGAAGAATAGAGGACTGAACAACATTCACTTGAGTCGTTGAAGGTCGATTGTATTCTATTTGAAGGACAGACGACCCAAAATTGTTTTCGTGGAGAATGTGTAAAGGGACGTATACCTGGTCTACAAGAAGGATATACTCATTATATATATATATATATATATATATATATATATATATATATATATACATATATATATATATATAGATACTATATATATATATATATATATATATACATATATATATATATATATATATATATCATATAACATATACATACATATATATATATATATATATATATATATATATATATATATATATATATACATACACAAAGATATAGAAGTAATCATGGCACAATCATGTGCATGACAGGGCACAAGAAATAAATGAGCCAGAAATATATATATATATATATATCTATATATATATATATATATATATATATATATATATATGTGTGTGTGTGTGTGTGTGTGTGTGTGTGTGTGTGTGTGTATGTGTGTTTTCTGTGTGTGCGTGTGAAGACTATAGAAGGGTGGCAAGTGTTTTTCTTTATAATCTGTTCTAGTAGAGATACGATTTAGAGAGCAAGATACTATATGGACGCTGGCGTTGCTCATCATCAAGAACATCTACTACTTCCTTGCGAGCTGGTGACTTAACCCGAACCGACATTTCGGAATTCCTCCTTGACATGATGCGTGTATACAAGAAACCTTTCGAGACCTCGTCTCCATCTCATTTTCCGATTCAGGACAGGTCGAGGTTTAATTTTTTTTTTTTTTTCCTGCAGACGCATCTGCATATAAACCTTCATCTTACACCCGGCAGTGAGCTTCAAGGATTCTGAAAGTGGCCGCATGCAGGGGGCACCTTCTCGGGGCATGAGGAAGATGCCATGGGAACCCTTGCGAGGAATGCGACTCCTTCTTGTGTGAGACGGTCGTCCGTCTGCCCTTTAAAACTCGGCGTCTTACGTCATATTTATCACTTTTGTTCATCTGTGCTGCCTTATGAAGCTTCTCTTTCCCTTGGCTTGATACTAATGGTTGTATGGGTGGCTGATTTTTTTTAATGTTGTAATTAAAGTACTGTACGTGTTTGAGTAGCATGCATATTTGTTCGTTGTATTTCGTAATTATAGTGAGTCTTTCCTTGTGACTAGTAATTTTTTTATATTCCTTCATTTTTGTAATTGTCTTTAATGTCATATTTAATAGATATATAAAATCCACATAATTAAATTACAGTGAAAATATTGTCTTTTGAAGAAAATGTCGAATGCATACTAGCTTTCATCACAATTTTTTTTTTTTTATCCACCAGACTGATTCTTTCTTCGAGTCAAAGTAAATGATATATGGACGCTTGAAAATCTCTCCCCCTTTTCGGGTTTCAGATTTAATTGAATCTCGGAGAGAATTTGCCTTTCCTGAAATGCGTGGCTTGCAAGAACTGGCTCTGGGGATGACTGAGGGGAGGAAGAGGAGGAGTAGGAGGTGGAGGGAGGAAGAAGAAAAGGTGGCAAGAACAAGCCTGATTCCAAACCTGTTACTGATACGTGCCTGAGAAGATGTTCGGATGAAGAAGATACTGGGGAAAGCGGTCAATTGCTTAACGCACGGAGAGAGAGAGAGAGAGAGAGAGAGAGAGAGAGAGAGAGAGAGAGAGAGATGCTTTGAGAATTCGGTAAGGGGTGCGGATTGGCAGTTGAGGTATGTTTGATTGTCTCATTGTTTATGTATGTTTGAGAGAGAGAGAGAGAGAGAGAGAGAGATTTAAAAAAGATGAACCTATAACACTCAGGTTAAGAATTTCGAAACGGCAATAAAGCGAAAAGAGAGATCACAAAAAAAAACGCCGCCGAGAATGAAGCAAAGAGCTTGGTGGGGATAATATATTGAAAGGAGGTAAATGCATTTTAAAATGTGCGTATGAAATTTATGTATAGAAGGCGGAGTTGAGAGAGAGAGAGAGAGAGAGAGAGAGAGAGAGAGAGAGAGAGAGAGAAAGGTGGGATTGGGGGGAAGGAAATGGCCTATGAGCTTGTGGGAATGAAATAAAAGGATACACGCTGATTAATAAGATAATGACGAAGAAAATGGACAAAAACAGAAGTTGCTTGGTCAACAGAACCGTGGGAAAACTTCGGAAACCAGAGAGGCATCGAAGTACAAGTCGGGGAAGAATAAGAAGAATGGGAGAAAAAAAGGGGGGTGGGGGAAAACCATAAACTGCGAACGTAAAGAGAAAGTACAAAAAGTAGAAAGGTTGAACGCAGATTAATGGAACACAGATGCGCACATGGCACTTGCGCAGGTTGTGGTGGTGGTTTTGGGGGGGGGGGGGGGGGGGTTGGGGGGGGGGGGGGGGTTTTTCTTGCGTGCATGGTGAAAAGGAAAAAAAGACACCAGAGGCTTCCCTAATTGTTTATTTGCGCCTTTCCAGTCGTATATCATAATTGAAACGTGATGCAACCAGATGAAAAGCTGCCCCGATAACTTTTGCGTCTTTGTACATTATTATCCAGCATTAATTGCATTTGGGTTTTTTTTTCTTCTAATCAGGCTTGCGTTTAGGGTCGTTTGTGCGGGAAGGTTTAGTGGTCTTGGAAGTGATTTCGAGTGATATTTTCATTACAGACGAATGGGTTTGTTAGTTCTTGTTCTCGTTGTAAATTATTTGGATACGACTGAAAATGATATATTGGGTATAGTTGACTGCAAATTGCGCTGCTAAAGTGGAAGAGAGCGTATCCTTAAACATCTGTAAGGAAAGTATTTGAAATATACTCACGATATCTGGATTCCTATATATTGAAACTAAAGTAAAAATATTTAAAATTAGGGGACCAAATTATTGCAATGCGTATAAGTTTGAAATTACATTGTATGTTGAAAGGTGGACCGAAAAAGAGTTAGATTACCAATGGGAATGACCTAAACACAGATTAAATTTGTCAGTTATATACTGAAATATGGACGAACTTCCTGGGCGACTGTATTAAATATTTAGGAGAATTTATGTTTGAAATTTTTTCTTAGAATTTATCAAGCACGGAAATGTTATGTCTTATTCATGCTAGAATCAACGATATTGAAGTACAGCCAGAAACACATTACTTATGTACTTATGCCCGGAATATTATGGAGGAATGGCATATACTTAGACCCGGAATAAAGTTATCTCATACAAAGGGGGGAAAATCTGACTTTGGAAAAATGTTATGGTGATGAGGCCTTAACTAAAATATAGTGACATTGTTCGACCTAATGATGACGTTGGATTTTTTAAAGAAAGAAAAAATCTTTCTTCACATTCTTTTCCTCCTTCTCCCCTTCTGTCTTCCCCTTTCTTTCCTCTATCATTGTTGATTATCGTTTGCTGGATAATTTGGTGAATGTAATACAAAAAGCCTTGCCAATATATAAGGGAAAACTTTTTTTTTTTTCATGAATTTAACAACAGAAGACTATGTTCTTTGAGAAACGTCGTTGAAGACTGATATTATCTTAGAATCTTGGAGGGTTTCAGCTTTAGACATTCAAGTTTTCTTTTAATATGTGAAAAAAAATCTAACTTTTATTGTTTTAAAAGTAATAAAGTTTTTTGAACTGGACAATGCGTGATCCGACCTCCATCTTCCTTGGGACGAAGTGCAAGATTTTCCCTTCACACATACGCTGTAAACATTATATTTCCAACTTTTAACGTAATTTAAAACGTACTTAAATCTACGGTCAAATAAATCCTTGTTTCACCAACGAAAATTAAAATAAATACGCTCTATTTTATTAGAAATTTTTTTTTACTGTTTAACATGCATATTATTTATTTCTTACATTTTCATTCTAATAAATAAATAGTAAATATCCTCTCCTAAAATTCCTGTATCTTTAACTCAGCGCAAAACAACTTTTTCAGACCTATTTAGACTCTTCCATAGACTTTTCCTAACCCCCACCAGGAACAACAACAATAAAGTAGTTAATAGGTTTACTCCTCAAGTAAGCGAAAATGATGTTAAACATTCATTACGGAAGCAGAGTTTTCGTTTCTCCCGAATAACTTTTCCCCTGAACTTTTGACAATTTTAAGTGGAATACTCAACAATGGAACAACCGAATAAAATTTTGCCTGACGCTTAAACGTGATATCCAAGCTTTCAACATTGCAACAACCTCGGAGGGGGAGTCGGGTGGCCGAGAGTAGAGCCGTCAGTACACGTCACGTGGTGCACTGTAATCATTACTTAAGGTTGTTTGCAACGTCCCTTCGGCCCCTAACTGCAACCTCTTTCATTCCTTTACAGTACCTCAATTCATATTTACTCTCTCTTCCATCTTGCTGTCTACCCTCTCCTAACAATTGCTTCACAGTGCAACTGCTTTGAGGTTTCTCTCCTGTTACACATTTCAAACCTTTTTACTGTTAGTTTCCCTGTTAGCGCCGAATGACCTCATAGGTCCCAGTGCTTGGCCTTTAGCCTAAATTTATATCCCTTGCCATTCCATTCCGTAGGAGGTTGTTGGGGGTGTAGAGCCGTCAGTGCACGTCACGTGGTGCACTGTAAGTATTA
This sequence comes from Macrobrachium nipponense, assembly GCF_015104395.2. Classification (NCBI taxonomy): domain Eukaryota; kingdom Metazoa; phylum Arthropoda; class Malacostraca; order Decapoda; family Palaemonidae; genus Macrobrachium; species Macrobrachium nipponense. The sequence continues at coordinate 8,150,215 of NC_061095.1, forward strand.
CTAAAGGGTGCTTGCAGTGCCCCTTTTAAACCCTTAGACTTTATCTCCACTCCTGCATCCTTTCTTCAATCTTACTTGCCAACCTTTCAAATTATTACTTTATAGATCAGTTGTAGGTTTTTTCTTTTAATTCCAACTTAAGATAGTACTTCACCTCCTTTATTTTCTTGATCCCTTTATCTTGCTATCCAACCACTCTTAATTCACACTTTCCACTGCCTGAGGCCGAAATACCACATTGCCTTGCTCGACAGACTAGAATTTCATAAATAAAAATAATGCAATAATCGAAAGAAAGTTTCCCCTAGATCGTGTTTCATCCGAGTATTGAGAGTTCCAAGCTAAACATTCAGCAGTGCATCCGTTCGAGTGAAGTTCCCACACAATCCTGAAAACTCGAGAAGTGAACACCCAACAGCGCAACAGTCGAAACAAACAGTTAAAGTCAGGCGCGCCATCGCAAACATGCGCATTCTTTATCCGGACTCCTGCGCCACTATACATTTGCATCTACTTAAGTGCCTTAAATGATCGACAGTTAGCGAGGCGCGTGAGTGGAATGTGGAAGATGTTGCATAAAGAATGTCCGTGTTGCGCTTTGCAGCCTTTGCAGGTGGTGGCCATCTCCTTAGATGCCTCGTGTGATGTTGAACCCTTTAAACATCGCTCGGGTTGCGATGTTTATCTGGGAGGCGACAGCTTCGTTCTTTTTATTTATTTTTCTTTTTTTTACGCAGGTTTATTTTAGGAACAGGAATTCTTTATGTTAACATGGGGTTACAGATGATGGTCATACGTTAAGTCACCGAAAGAAAAATATTAATATTTGACGTAGATTTATATATACCCTGTGCAAAAAATTAGACTCCTATTTATTTTCGTCATGTTGCCTCCCGTCCTCACAAACCAAAATAAATATACTTGTTGCAGATGCTCTCTTGCTAGAAGATGAGTTCAGAAGCTGTTCTTGGCTCGTTGACGCAATGCACACGATTATTTAGGACTGACATCTTTTTATGATTTGCCTGCGGACCGTCTGGTCGTCACTGGTATGGCCTGTCTTTATTCGCCATTGATCTGGTGCGGTTCTTCGGCATTACTTGCCAATCACACTTCCGTTTGTGACGCCATGACAAGGAATTTTGTCTCGTTCGCACTGATAGTTTTTAGACCTGATGTTTACGAATAATATGTATTTTTTTTTATAAGAGTCATGCTTCCTTTTGTGACACATTATGCATCGGAAGTTTGTTTGGTACATTTTTTTTCTTGGAGTTTTCCAGAGGATTGACATTTTTCCTGGATTTTAAGAGTCACGTTTTGATTGCTCGTCGATGACAAAATAAAAAATCCCGCTTCCTTCCAGTTCAGTCCACTTCAGTGTCGTAGAGTACATTGGGAAATTTCCAGTTCCTGGATTTTCCCTTTTTCCTAAAATATTCAGTCTTTCCATATTTTCATTGATTTTCCCTTTTTCCTAAAATATTCAGTCTTTCCCTATTTTCATGGATTTTCCCTTTTTCCTAAAATATTCAGTCTTTCCATATTTTCATGGATTTTCCCTTTTTCTTAAAATATTCAGTCTCAATATTTTCTGGATTTTCCTTTTTCCTTAAAATGTTCAGTCTTTCATTATTTTCCTGGCATTTGCACATATTCTTTTCAGTCTATTGTGTTTCAATAGTTGTATTTTTCAGTTTTTGTAAAAGAAAACTATTGAGATGACTGTCTGTCCGTCCGTACTTTTTCTGTCCGCTTTCAGATCATAAAAACTACTGAGGCTAGATGGCTGCAAATTTGGTGATCATCCACCCTCCAATCATCAAGTATACCACTTTACAGCCCTCTCGCCTCAGTAGTTTTTATTTTATTTAAGGTTAAAGTTGGTCATCATCGTGCGTCTGTCACCGATTTAGGTACCAGCAACACAGGCCGCCACCGGGCTGTGGCTGAGAGTTTCATACAGCATTATTATTCTCATTATTTCCGTCATTTGAACTGGAAATTTGTTTTTCTATATATGATACACTCGCATCTTAAATGCACCCCGTAGCGGGTAGTGCCGTCAATGCACCTCCTGCGGTGCACTGTAGGCATTATTAAGGTTCTTCGCAGCGTGCCTTCGACCCCTAGCTGCAATCCCTTTCGTTCCTTTTACTGTACCTCCTTTCATATCATCTTTCTTCGTCTTACTTTCCACCCTCCCCTAAGAATTGATTCATAATGCAACTGCGAGGTTTTCCTCCTGTTACACCTTTCGAACCTTTTACAGTCAATTTCCATTTCAGAGTCGAAAGACCTATAGGTCCAAGTGCTTGGCCTATGGCCTAAATTCTATTTTCTATTCATATGAAACGCAGAGATGGATACGATGCTCCCAGAACTGACGGTCTAATTAAAATGCACCCTGCTGATCCTGAGATTAATAACAAACTGCTTCTGTAATTCATTGTTTGATGCCCAGCTTCCCCAAACATCTGGGTCTACATCTTTAGTAATGATCCAGAATCTCTCTCTCTCTCTCTCTCTCTCTCTCTCTCTCTCTCTCTCTCTCTCTCTCTCTCTCTGTTCATTTATCGTTCAGTTGTTTACTTTCCTAATGGTTTTGCTTAATCCAGCAGCTTGACGGCCCCCTTCAAAATCCCCTACCACAATTCCATTGTGGCACTTACCAAATGCAACCATATGCAGCTGAGACTCACCCCCCCAAAAAAAAAACTACTGCCCCCCCTCCCCCCATCTTTCTCTCTCTCTCTTTCTCTCTCTCTCTGTATAATAGTCTCTCTCTCTATTAGTCATATATTTGCTTTTCTTATTTGCTGTGCAACATCTGCCACCGTGTAACTGAGATAACCGAATGAATTCAACTTAGTCACCTAAATTAACAAGATTTAACGAAATATTAATGAGGTTATTTTAACATTATTTGATTTAGTTATCTGGTTGCGATTGAGGGACTGGTTAGGAATTATTTTTCTTCATTGTATAATTATAAGAGGGAAGTGTTTATGTTTTGAATATTCCTCTTAAGAAATAACTCACCGCATAATTTGAATTCGAGTATGACAGGAACTTCCTAAATAGTAGAAGGATCCCAAGTTGTATTTATTGTTTCCATATATTGTATGAGAGTCTAAGCTGATTCTGAGTAATAAGGAATATTGTTATGTTCATAAATCATCGTTTTATCACGACAAAATATTAGGGTACTAAGATTTGGGGGTTTCTAACCAAGAAATATATGTCTCAAGGTAAAATGAATCTAAACTGGAATTGTTATTCCGTAGATTTTTATTTGCGCTCTCTCTCTCTCTCTCTCTCTCTCTCTCTCTCTCTCTCTCTCTCTCTCTCTCTCTCTCTCTCTCAGTATCACACCCTCATCACTTGCTATCTGTATACGATATGCATACTATCACTGATTTGCACGATAAATTTCATCCATCCACTACCATATAAATAACCAATTTTTCGATCCTTTAACTTTGGTGTTACTCTCCATTATAGTCATGGATGCCTAAGAAAAAGGTAAAATGATTCAGTTTTAAGAATCATTTGAAGTCACTGATCTCACTGCAGAGTGAATTCAAAAATACACATCTATGAAGAGGATGATTGGTTTATATTAAGCGGGTTCGTTGTAATGGCTCTAAGATGCCTGTTGTACGCGCCTCAGTGGCGTGGTTGGTATGGTGTTGGCGTCCCACCTCGGTGGTCACGAGTTCTATTCTCAGCCATTCCATTGAGGAGTGAGAGATGTGTATTTCTGGTGATAGAAGTTGACGTGGTTCGGAAGTCACGTAAAGCCGTTGGTCCCGTTGCTGAATAATCACTGGTTCCATGCAACGTAAAAACACCATACAAACAAAAGATGCCTGTTGTGAACCTCTGGACTACGCGCAACCAAATGAACATTTATGAAGACACTAAAAATATCATCAGTTGCGAAAAGAACTGTATATGTCATAGTCGTGTTGTATTTATTTATTTTTTTTTTTTCAAGTGGAATTTTCTACACATTTTTATTTCTGTGTATTCCATCCCCGAATGTGATTTTATGGGGTTTTTAAACCTTGAACTTGGGCACATGAAATCAGACTTTAATGGCATATATATCCTTCGGTGGGTATGTAGTATCTTCGCAATACTGTACATATAGCGGTCATACGTTCAAAGGTGAACTTTACCCTTTTGTGGAGTCCAGCTGTTTGCTTGACCCAGTCACCTTTTTCCAGCTTTTATTTGTTTACCTTTTTATTTGTTTGTTTCTCGCAAATTTGCTTTAAGTGTCGATGTCGTGGTGCCGGTGTGCAGATTTGAATGAACCAGTCAAACGGTTCGTAAGGTGTACTTTGTTAGTGTTTATAAAAACATTACATTTCCAATCGAATTTTTACGGTGCTTTGGTTGTAATCATGCCGAAATATCATGTTTATTATATACTTTAACAAATGAATTAAGGCGAGAATTGAACATTTTCACTTTTTAAAGAACGTAATGACTAATAAAATAAATAAATAAATAAATGAAAATATATAAAAATAAATAAAAATTAAAAAATAATTGAATAGATAAAAATAAATAAATAAATAAATAAATAAACAAAAATAAATTAAGCTTCCCTTCTTGATGGTCAGCCTTGGAGAAAACAAACATTATCACCTGTTTGTGCACTAATAACAAACAGCGACCCCATATGAAGATGGGAGAAGGCTGAAGTTAAAGACGAATCACCTGTTGGCGTACAGAATGCAAGGACATGCAGGGAAGAAGTCACAAAAGAAGTCATAAACAAAATAAAAGAACAGATTCAATCCTGTAGTGTAGAGAAACAGAATAATGTTGGATGACTAAATATCGATATGCAAAATGTTCACAAGTTTGCAATGAAATCCCTTCAGCTTCAGTCACCACACCAAGTAAAGCCTACTCTAGTCTGTTTCTCTAGACTACAGGATTGAATTTGTTCTTGTGTTTTATTTATATGACGTCTTTCCTGCATGTCCTTGCACTCTGTACACCATCATGGGATTATATTGTGTGATAATGTTTGTTTTCTCCACGACTGACCATCAATAAGGGAACTTTACTGTGTAAGTCATTGCAGTCATCAAAAATGTTAAATTTTGAATTCTCGCCTCAATTCAATAGTCCTGATTTTTTTTTTTTTTTTCCACTTCCTTTTTTCATCCCAGGCCTTGGCTGACCGTTCCATGAACCTTGTGATAAACCAAGAAATAATTTGGCATAATTTCCCGATTACCTCGACCATCAGAATTTAACATTATTTCCACTGGGATGTTTGGACACACTGTCAAGCAATTATCTCTGTTTGTACCCACGACATATTCCATTATATGCCATGTATGGCATCTGGTAAAATCTTATTTGTTTTAGGTTTCTCACTCTCTCATTATCTGTATGATACGCATACACAAACACATACAGTGTGCTCACACACACTCATATATATACATATATTCACACACACACACACACACACACACACACACATATATATATATATATATATATATATATATATATAATATATATATATATATATATATATATATATATATATAGTATGTATGTACGTATAATGAGGAGATACAAAGAGAAAGAGAGCATGTGCAAAACAAAAGGCAATATAAACATGTTCGCATGCGTGAATGCATTATTGTTCGCATATGTGCATGCATTATTGAGACAAGATGGTATGCCTCATAAGAGAGTGATGAAACAGTATGAAATGTTTCTTTAACAAAATTAGTGAATGAGTGTAAAAAGCTGCTTTTATCCACACATCGTCCAACTTTCTTTTGATCCTGCGCAGAGTCCAAATTGTCCTCGCGGCCTCTTATTTTGGTATTCAAGACCGGGCGACTGCGTACTTTTTTTTTCTGAGAAATGTCCTTTTCCTCCTCTTATTGTCCCTCACCTCACTTGAGATTTGAGCAATCGTAGTGCGTTTCCTAACACCGAGTTTTATCATCTTGAATACATGTTGGCCTGTAACGGAGTTCTGGATGACGAGGGAGAATTCGTAATTTTTTTATTCTCTGGAAGAAAATCGTATTCTAAATTGAACTCCAAGAGTATAATGTAATTGAGCTTTAGATAATAATGCATAATTTATTTATGTTAGACAATTTTTTACTTTGGAAGAAAACCGTATATATTCCAAATTGAACTCCAAGAGTATAATGTAAATGAGCTTTAGATAATACATAACTTATTTACGTTAGATAAGACCAAGCGTTGAGTTACGATTAGGCCATTGAGTATGTCCCAGAACTGATAAAAGCAAATTAGTCTCACCTGAGTCTTTTGACGTAATAGACAGTTAGGTTGAGATAAAGGAAAAGCGTATATTTATGTACTTTAACGGAGGATCAAAGTGGCTAACGAGGGTTCAAGGTTTGATGGAGTGGTCGTAGTGGGGGAAGGAGGGAGTGGTAAACTCGTGTTGGAAGGGGTCAGTACATAAGCGTTTGTGTGTGTGTGTGTGTGTGTGTGTGTGTAAGTTTGAGGAGTGGCCCTGGGAGCCACTCGACACTTGCCGTTCATACACTCACACGCCCACGGATACAAACCAACACACCTCCTCGTATGTCGCTGATTGTTATATATGCGCCGTTCCAGTGGGAACTTATGGGTCTGCTGGAACACATTGCCGATGCCTTATTAATAACAAGGGCATGGAAAAGGGGTCGGTCGCTTCCCGGCGATGATGCAAGGATAGTAGGTCCCATCGGCATATTTGAAGGGAGTTGCATGGGAGTTTGGCGGGATTAGGGGGATAGGAGGAGGAGGAGGAGGAGGGAGATGGGGACGTGGGGGGCCAGTGGGTAGCATGTGGTAGTGATGGTTTGCAGGAGAGGACAGAAGAGAGTAAGTGAAGAGGAAAGCTTATAGAAGACGTGGAAGAGGAGTAGTGGGGGAGGAGGAGAATATTATGCAATAGAATAAAAGGAAAGAGATAGAAGACTGAAAGAGGAAAAGGTCAATGGGACAGGAGGAGGAGGAGGAGGAGGAGGAGCAGGAACGAGAAGAGACAGACTGACGGTTCGGCGTCATTAGTAATCAGGACGTATAAGTAGTGCCGAGTGGTATTTCTCCGAAGGCTTTGGTTGTTTACGTCCGAGATGACACAGAGGCTGGGGGCCATTTTACTCATTTGTAATGAGCGAACTGCTCATTCCCCTTGGACTGTGAAGACACGAAGAGCCTTTGTGTATTGGTATGGAAGTGGCTGACCGTCGAAGATGGCCTCTTGTTTGATTTTCAGGAAGGGGCGATGGTGTGTACTGGGACTGACCGACTGACTGGCTGTGCCATTCCTGGCGAATCTCTTATGAGGGGTTTGAGGGGGGGGGTTTCCTGCATCATCCCCCCCTCCCCAAGATCTGCAGTTCAGTTTACTGATACTATTGGTTATCATTATTACTTTTGCATTGTATGTTTATGTAAATTGACGCATTTTTATAGAAGTTTGTTTTTCGTGAAAAATTTTAGTGTTGTTCAATTAATGATGCCAGTTTCCTTCTTGTTCCATGTTTATTATTATTATTATTATTATTATTATTATTATTATTATTATTATTATTATTATTATTATTATTCAGAAGATCAACCCTATTCATATGGAACAAGCCCACAGGGACACACAGTGAAAGTTCTTTATCAAGATCCTAGTTCGTATTCAAGCATTGGCGTCCACATCTTTCTTTAGAATAGAAGAGTAATAACTTCCTAATGACCAGCTTAATGCTAGGTCATTGACAGGGTGTGTTATGACAAGGCCAGTCATTTACAAGTATGGCAAGGAGTTGCAAATACTGTGTTTACAGTCTGGTCATTGACATTGGTTTAAAAAAAAAAAGGCTAACAGAGAAGGTTTTATATTACTCTCCAAACAGGATAACAGGCGGTCGCTGAAAGATCATAAAGAAAATGTTTAATATGCAATCAAGTGACTCCATCCAGTAACGGTAGCTTGAAGTACTTGGAAACGTACTTTGACACGATCTGCATTTTAATTTTGCTTTATTTATTTATTTATTTTTTCTTAATCTTATATGAAAGACTAATATAATTTAAATGAGGGATTTTTTCGGTGCAAAAGGAATGAACCTTTGACAGTCACGGACGATTCGAGATGAGATAAACATTCTCTCTCTCTCTCTCTCTCTCTCTCTCTCTCTCTCTCTCTCTCTCTCTCCACTTGGGTGTATGTCTCGATAACAGTTTGCTGAAATTTTACTAAAGGTTGTACAGAAATATTTAGAATATTAGAATTTATTAATCGCCTTGGATTTGCGATGATAAAATCATAGAATAGATTTTACTTGATATATTTTGCCGCTCATCAAAAGAATTTCTTTGTCTAATTACTTTGTAAATAGCAAAATTTAAAGTGGATGGAGAAACGGACCTTAATAAAGTAAATCACGTAAGTGGAAATGAAGAGAGTGAATGTGTAAATCGTTTTCATATTTCATTAAGAACTAATATTTTTTTTTTTACCTTTTCTGATGTGTGTATATATATATATATATATATATATATATATATATATATATATATATATATATATATGTGTGTGTGTGTGTGTGTGTGTTGTGTGTGTAATATATATTTATATATATTATTATATATATATATATATATATATATATAATATATATAATGTATGCCGCAAAGTACAACATAACAGATGTGCACTGGAGATAAAATGGCTAGTCAGTCGCTTGACCTTTCCGAAGAATTAATGACTCGTAGATACCAAAAGTACTTCTTTATGACTGGCTTTATTCTTTCGTGTCTTTCACCCGTGACCTTTATTCCATTTGGTTCCCCAGTGTCACTGAATAATTAGGTATAGAAAAAAGACTTGGTCGGTTTGAAGCACGATAGACATATCCATCGACGTCTATTTGTCAGCGAAGGGTCACTCTGTTGTCAAGCCATTGGAAAATGGTGATGTAATTCACCATACACTATCAGACGCTGATGAATCGCACGAATAAATTATATTCGGCCTCAGGTATGAGCGTCTGATGTTGCCGGGACGTACGATGAAGTGGGTTAAAAGAAAAAAAGGAAATGTTTTGTTCAGTCATTGCTAGGCGTGACTCGCCTACCCGTAGGAGGTGACGTGATGCTATCACGTGGGTCCTATATTTTATATTTCTTTTTTTCGTCGCAGTTGGTGAGTTTCGCTTTTAATCGAGCGTGGGAAATGCTTTCATCTCCTCAATTAATTTCGAGTGTGGTGCATTTGAAATTATATTCGCACACCTTTGAATGTGTTTCACTGTCATCAGTTTCACGTTTTAATTAACTTTTTTTTTTCAAGGAAAATGTCATTCAGGGATTTTCTTACTATAAAAGTCTCCACGATTACCTGTTTTTTTTTTTCTTTTTTTTTCGTATCCACCCTCACCTTTTAACGTTCGTTCCAGTGTCACAGCTTTCACGTCTTAATTCGGTTTTTGAAAAAGGAAATTTCATGCTAAAAAGTCCACATTTTTTCATGAGTTTTTAATGTGTTTCTTTGTAATATTATGTTCATTGCAGTTACATGTTTTCTTTTATTTTGCAGGTAAGTGAGGCTGCAGTAAAGTGACTCCGGATGAGACCTTGAAACTTCAGAAAGGTAGAGTGTTCCAGGCAGTTTTAAAGTGTCCCAAAACAATAATATGAAAATGCTTCTATTTTTCTCTGTAAATTTTATATAGGCTAACGAAGAAAGCAGTTTTAATGAAGGAAAGACTGCCATTTTAAAAACCATCCAACAATGAGGAAATTGAAACTATTCTTGGTGATACACCTACTTCAAATTCAATTAATTCTTGTTTTCATCGATATTAATTATGATACAGCAAACTGAACGATATCTTACGATTTGGTCGTCCATAATCCTTTACCATGTTTAAATGTACTCCAACCATTCTTCTTTTCGTCTGTTTTCTGATTTTTCGATCAGTGTTGTATCCTTTGTTGGAACATTACATTCCCCTTGTGTTGCAGTGAATATTGATCTTCAGTGACTGGTTAATATTTACTACAAGAATAATATTCATTATAACATCCCACACGTACCATGTGTTTTTGTATATGAAATGGCACTCTTATTTTATGTTTATGACCATACATATATTATACCTTTATGTGGGTCAATGTATGTATGTTGGTCAATGTATGTTATTCTCTTACGGCCTTTAATTAGTGATTTTCTGTTGCTTAGGAATTCTTGTCAAATTGATTAAAAAACGAACATTATAATAAATGACTTAGCAAAGTGTCGCCTCTTGAAGCGCCGGCAACACCATCTAGTAAGCTGATGGATTCGACGAGCTAATGATGACATTTGTGATTTCCTGGTCTTTTTTTTTTTTTTTTTTTTTTTTTTTTTTTTTTTTTTTTTTTTTTTTTGCGCCTGCGCGTGGGGACTCGCTGATACAAATGGCAGATGACATTAACAATAATTGTCCTTGAGCGAACCTGGCAGGTAAAAGTTGACTGATGTTGGCCCGAATTTTTTTTTTCTGTGTCGTGCCGCTTATGCGTGTGTGTGTGTGTGTGTGTATGTGTGTTTATGCGTGTATGTGTCTGATCGTGTCAGCTGTTTGTGGCGAAGGCTATATAAGGGACGCACATCCCTCTGCGATTCACCTTTTATTAGCAACATAACCCACCCCTAACCTCCCCCCTCCCCCACTCCCACTCGCTCACTCTCACTTCACCTTCTTTCTTATCTCTCTCCATCACCAACATACTCCCCCCTCCTCCCCTCCCGCCCCCGCCTCCATGTTTTATTAGTTTTTCTCGCGTACCGAAACATCTCTATATTTTTCATCTTTGTCATATACCCTTCTTTATTTTAAAGACGTTTCTATTAATTTTTCTTTTAGATTTTGTCTTTTTCTAGTTAATTTCTGGTGATGCAACTTACAAGATAAAAGGCTATTGAATTTAATGACTTAATTTTCCTTTTTCATTAATACAAATTTTACTTTGTTTTCCAGAACTCGAAAACATGAATTTAGACGTGAAAGGAATTCCAGGTGCCTCGAAATGATCTCTCTCTCTCTCTCTCTCTCTCTCTCTCTCTCTCTCTCTCTCTCTCTCTCTCTCTCTCTCTCTCATTGGATCATAGGACAAGATTCATCCTATCTAACATTTTAATAATTTTTTTTTCTTGCTTGACTATTAACCACCAGTGTCGATTCATAAAGATAGTGACGCGTTCCCTTAATGGCCTTGTTCAATCTTCATGTAAGAAATTTAACTTAGAAGAAATTCAAGTATGCGGATGCCTCCCCGGCAGCCGTTTTATTAAAGGAGTGGAGATATTAATTATTTACTTATTAGTGTTTATTTTTATATTTATTTATTTATTATTATTTTTTTTTTTGCAAACGTCCTCAGGTTTGATTCGCAATATATATAATACTAATATATATATATATATATATATAGTATATTATATATATATATATATATACTATATAATATATATATATATATATTAGTTTCTTGAAAGTGAAGTGAATTTGATAATTAAATGCCCACAAAATCTGAAATTTCGGTGTTGATTTTATTTATTTTGTATTAATTTTTTTGTTTTGTGTCCTCCTTGTACTTGTTTTTAAGTTTGCAAGTCATACATTATAAGAGCTCCTCATCAGTCACTTTCTGATATACCAAGGTCGACTGACCTTAAGGCAGACGGTCCATTTGTAAAAAGACACAGTAAAACGCATCGGAAACGGAAAAAGGGAGAGAATTCCAAAACTTGGAAAGGGTAAGCTTAATGGTTAAGTGATCCAAGTTCAGGTAACACTGTTGTGTGTGCATCTAGGACAGTTGGATCAGGAACGACAGTACGGTCTCCGTTCGACCGTTCGAGTACTTGACTGCATATAGTAGGCATCATCAACTCAAGGTAGTTTTTAATTGACGTAAAAATTCCAATATTTATGCACAAGTCAAAGTTGCAAATATTGATCTTATGTTTTCTTATTCAAGGGTTGATTCCATGAGTTCCTTATCTATTTTGTTTGCTATAGACGCATCGATAAGAAGGTCATCCAATGAACATATCTGTTGATTTTCATATAATTCCCATCAATCGTTTTTGACATAGCATACCAACACACACGCGCGCGCGCGCGCGAAAGGGATTTTGGCTGTTTATGCTTTATAGCAGGATACATATTGTAGAACGTCTTGGTGGTAGGATGTATATATATCTGATTGGCCTTCGTGACTGGTTTGATCTTGGTGGTCGCATGCACGCTTGCTTTGTATATACTCTGAATGATTGTATTCTACAGACCTGGAAAACAGACTGAAATGCGATGGTCTCTGTTCTTTGGAAATGACGACAAATATCCGCAGCTGAACTCATTTATGGCTTTTATCTTGTTTCTTGTTGGCCGAGTTTCCACCAATCATGATGAGCTCCAGTGATATCAGCTACAGATATCTGCTGTTAGTTCCAAAATCAATTTAAAAAAATTAAACAGTGTGTTTTATTTATTTATTTATTTATTGTTTCTTGAGATTTTTCTATCTTCTCTTCCTTTATTGGCCTGAAATCATCTGGAAAAAATTTTCGATGGCATTTCGTTATTTTGCCATCTTATGAAATGAATTATATCTATAGCAGATTGAGATTGTTTATTTTCCTCCACCGTCAACAGACATGATCGCGTAACCCAATGAAAGGGGAAATTGATCTACAATTGCGATTGCATTACCGTAAGTGTAAAGTCTTAACAAATTTAACCATTCCCCACCTGACAGATAATTATATTAATATTAAACCAATTCTCTTCGCCTCGCGCTTTTGCCTGGTCAGAATTGCGTGGGTTTCTGTCATATTTCTGTTTATGTATGCAAATTTACATCCATTTATTAATTTACATCTTAGTCGTTAGTGATACATCCACACACATTGTTTTTCTATTAACCTTTCCCTTGATGATAATTTAGATACAAAGGTTCCCCAATTGTACTGTGTATTCCTGTTATATTCATGTTTAAGAATTTTATATAAAAAGAATAGGAATTGTAAAAATAAGGAAGAAAACTAATAGAAATTTCCTCATGCAAAGAAAACTTCGTGCGTAGCTAAAAAAAGGTCAAGTCACATGACCTTTGAGGTATTAATATTTTAATTCTTATTTTTCCCTTTTATTATTATTGTCATTTAATCCTTTAGGTCTCTTCATCAACAATTTAGTTAAGGTCTTGTGTAACTGTTGATTAGTTTTATTCCCTTTAAAAGATTCTCTGTGCTTATTTTGTTCACTTCATGAAAGTACTTTTTTTCATGTAACTGTTTAGCTCTCTCTCTCTCTTCTCTCTCTCTCTCTCTCTCTCTCTCTCTCTCTCTCGTGCTCAACTGCAACAGCTTTGTAAAATTTTCTATTGTTTTTTTTCGTCGCTCAGTGTGGTTTTATCCATGGTGCAATTTGAAGACGAATGGAGAATACTATTGTTTTTGGGAGACCTTTCTTTCTTTCTTTTCTCCTTTTTATTTTTCTGTGTTCTTTGAAATTACTGCGTTCTATAATTATAAAGTAAAATTTGGGTAAGAATTTAGATATAATCTTAGTTTTTAATTGGCGAAGACATCTGATGCCTTTCATATCCATTACTAATCTGGGAATAAAATCATAAAATCCCTCTTCGTTTATTGTAGATCTGGTTCCCTGTTGCTATGCTGTTCTTGCCCATATCAGTGACTTCAATGGAAACGTTATATTATTTACAATTTTACAAACGAAATTGACAAAATTGGCCTAGCATAAATGCAGCCTTTCACTAAAAATGCTGTACATCTGGCAAGTAAATTAATAGTTATTTATAACTCCCCTTCACTAAATCCTATACCATAATTGTTGAGTGGAAAAGCATTATACATCTGACAACGAAAACATAGTCATTTCTTTCGCCAAAATATTTTTGATCTTTTCATTTTGAGAATATTTTTTTTTTATTGAAAGACTGTAAGGACTTCTTTGCCTCTTGTTCCATTGAAAGACACACACACACACACACACACGTTATATTGTATTTTACTATATTTTATCATATTAGATGGCTGTATTCTACTCAGGAATGAACGTAATTTAACTTTTTATATACAAAGGCCATACCCTCGCTGTACTATACATACAGTAGACGACTGTAATCTACTCGCCATTTAATGTAACTAAAGTAACCACATTCAACCTGGATTACAGTTCACCTTCTTGCAAGCCCTCACCGTTAATATTCTAAGTTTTCCATTATCGCTTATCGTGGTCCTGACCAAATGCGAGTCGTTGTTAGTATTGTAGTCATGCATCTACTACAGAGGTGCGGTGCGATTCTTCTATATTGCAGTCTTCCGGTCGTCCTTATTCCAAATAGGAATATGGGTTCGGGCCTGGATGCTTATCTTCTTAAATTTCTTCATCGTCATTCTGTAGGTAGAAGGTTTGCATGTTTAAATACTTTGCTCCTCCCCCATAATATATATACATATGTATATATATATACATATGTATATATATATATATATATATATATATATATATGTGTGTGTGTGTGTGTGTGTGTGTGTGTGTGTGTGTGTGTGTACGTGTGTGTGTGTGTGTGTGTTTGAGTATGTTAGATTGTGTGCTTTGGAATTTGTTAAAAGAATGTGCAAAGTAGAGTACTGTTACAATCGAAGTGTTTTGACTTTAGCTAAATCCTAAGCTATTTTGCTTCTTAAATCCCAAAGTATTTTGCTTTGAGAAATCAACTTGCATTCATTAGCTATTATCAAATATTGAGAATACCATTTAAATTGAACAAAAATAGCCTACTGGGCAACTGACTTTCTCCTAACAAGGGTAGAGTATATCCGTAGAGTGCACAATATTATCCCTTTTATTTTATCACACAGTGAAGATAATGTTATGGATAAAATCAGATGAATGAATATAATACGTAGTATCTGCTGCAGTCAGCTTGGTGCTATGAATAGTCTGTTTTTTAAAAGTGACGACATTTAGTCTTCAAAACATTAAAGATCAGACTGTGTCATGTAGGTTTTTTTTTTTAATTAATGTTGCAAACAAAGGCGTATTTGCAAATTGCGTCTTACCTGTTTCTAGGTTTTGTGTATCAGCTTCAGTATGCTTGCTCTAGAGAGAGAGAGTGCAAAACATCGGTATATATATATATATATATATATATATATATATATATATATATATATATATATATATATATATTATATATGTGTGTGTGTTGTGTGTGTGTGTGTAAAGCGTGTGTGTAAATACACTTAGTGAGAAATTTAAAAACGTATTTCAAGTTGTTTTTATCTGAATCATTAAACTTTGTTCAATCTTTTATCATAACGTGAAATTCTATTACTTGAAATATGTTTTCTCTCTCTCTCTCTCTCTCTCTCTCTCTCTATATATATATATATATATATATATATATATATATATATATATATAGAGAGAGAGAGAGAGAGAGAGAGAAGAGAGCGAGAGAGAGAGAGAGAGAGAGAGAGAGAGAGAAATTATATTACTCTTCGCAATTGATGTCATGAGTAAAATATGTAATTATGGTGTATGGTACGAGTATGTCATGCTTATCTGAAAGGAGAGAGAGAGAGAGATGTAGCAGATAGGCAGCAGGTTCCCACGTTTATGTGAAAGCCATCATATATATGAAAGATGAAAAACACATTGTTCTTACCAAAAAAATTTTATGTATCATCGAAGTCGGATCATTCTGTTTTTCCGTCGGTAGTTATTAACCTCTCTCTCTCTCTCTCTCTCTCTCTCTCTCTCTCTCTCTCTCTCTCATACACAGGCAAACAGTAAGTCACAATCAATTTCTTTTCTCTTGACAGAGTTATGTACCGTATCCAAAAGACTCTCTCTCTCTCTCTCTCTCTCTCTCTCTCTCTCTCTCTCTCTCTGCCAGGCAGCCAATTCATCTCATTCAGTCTCCTCTTCATTCAGCCCCGGATCTCATGCATCTCCCTCGAAGGAATCCCCCTACCATTAACTTACATAGAAGATTCTCGCAGTCACAATGGAGCGATAACCTCAAGAGCGTGTACTCTTCATGTGTCATCTACCTTCCTCATACTCTCCACCCCCTCCCTTCCTCCCTTATCCATCATCCCCCTCTCCCCTTTCCCCCACCCTTTGTTCTCACTTACCTTCTTCCTCCTCCTCCTCCCACCCCACAAGCAGAGTATCACCTGTCAGTTCGATTCCCCATTCATCTTAACTTGTCATGTCTGTCTGTCTGTCTGACTTATCCGTCTGCCGAGGACTGGATCAAGGACTGCGGACGGGCAGGTCTAATGAGATCTCGCTGGACGCGTAACTAGATAATGTTCGTTATGTCGGGTATCATTATTATGTTATTTTTGATGTTTTTTTAGTTTTCTATTTAAAATTTTTTTTTTTTTTTTTTTTTTTTTTTTTCTTTTATTTTTTTTTTTTTTTTTTCTTTTATTTTTGCCTGTCCGTCCTCCCTCAGATCTTAAAAACTATTGAGGCTAGAGGGCTGCAAATTAGTATGTTGTTCATCCATCCTCCAGTCATCAAACACACCAAATTGCAGCCTTATATCTTCAGTAGTTTTGATTTTATATAAGGGTAAAGTTAGCCATGATCGTGCGCCTGGCACCGCTATAGATTCTATGAAGACAGGCCACCACCGGGCTGTGGATGAGATTTCATGGGAAGTAGCTGAGAGTTTCATACAGCATTACACGGTGTACTTGTTTGCATATTGCTGTTAGTGCGAATTGTGTTTATCCGTAAACTTTTATTATTGCTGTTATTACTATTATTTGTCGTAGAAGTAGCAGTAGTACTAACGAGGCGATACTGATGACAACAGTTCAGACAGGCGACTTCCCAAATGGTCGTCATGGTTAAAAAGAGTAAATTGCTTTCATGACAAAATACACGGAGTAGGAACAGGCTCACGAAAAGTATGACGGCCCAGGCTCCGTAGAGCGTGTCGTTGGAATATGTACTCTGATGTCGGAGAATGAAGAGAAGAAGTGGTGCATAGAGGGTAATATGTACGCTAAGTTAATTTTTCAGTTGTCCCTGAAACGTAAAATTACAAAAAAAAGGCTCGACTACCGATATCAGGGTCTACAAGGAATCAGAGGAAATGATTTCTGGGGGTAGAAATTCATTTCTAGATGTGATTCAGATTCAACAATAAGCTGTAGGTCCCATTGCCAGGTAACCAGTTGGTTCCTAGCCACGTAAAAATATCTAATCCTTCGGGCCAGCCCAAGGAGAGCTGTTAATCAGCTCAGCGGTCTGGTATAACTAAGATATACTTAATTTACAAAAAAGGAAAGAGACACAAGAATGAGTGCCAGGGTGAAAAGTAGCAGCTGTAAAGTTAGTTGAAGATGGAAAATGATAAAGTACTACATTCTGATTTTTTGTTGGAAGTTGTCATTTGAAAGAAAAATATTAAAAAGTCTTTGAGATTATTGAATTTCTCTTGTAGGACAGCGAAAAAGTTATGGGAGGCCAATGTCCTCCCAGCTGCGAAAAGGTGTCAGCAACTTTAGCTGGTGGGGAAAAAAAAAGGTTATGTGGCAACCATACACCTAAAAACTTGCTGACTTGCCGAGAAAACATAAGGCTAAACCTTTCTGGCACCAGCCCCTTCTAGAGATGATGATAAGCGTACGGTATATACGTATTCATGTGTATGAATTTTATCACATCACCGTGGTTCATATATCACGAGATGTATAAGTTAATGCCGCCTTGTGGGGAAAGAGCGTCACTGTACGTCCTGAATTCTTTGTTCCGTGGTTCGAGCCCATGAGCCGACGAATTTCTTATCAACTAAAAAAATTCCACCTCGGTTAGCATATATGAAAATATATTAATTCCGAGATAGAGCGAATTAGATATTAGAGGACATTTGCAGCTTAATGCGTGTATATGTGTAATAATATATAGATATATATAGATATTTATCAGATATTAATCTATATATATACAGTAATATATTTTACATATATATACATTTATATGTAATATATATCTGATCATAATATATATATAATATATATATATAAGATATTATCAAGGAAGCAGAGAGACGTCTTCTCGTAATTCAAAAGGCTTTATTAAGCGACGTTTTAAATTTCAGAAGACGTCTCCCTTGCTTCCTTGAGAATATATCTCGAATGACTGTGTTTTCCTGTTTTATATATATATATATATATATATATATATATATATATATATATATATATATATATATATATAACATATGAAGAATTCAAAGGGCAAGGAAGATCGAGATACATAGGAGAGGGCTCACTGCTCGGTAACTTGGAAAAGATGGAGG
Source organism: Macrobrachium nipponense (assembly GCF_015104395.2). Lineage (NCBI taxonomy): Eukaryota > Metazoa > Arthropoda > Malacostraca > Decapoda > Palaemonidae > Macrobrachium > Macrobrachium nipponense. The sequence continues at coordinate 8,168,626 of NC_061095.1, forward strand.
GTGTTGGTCTGGTGGAAAAAAATAATAATAAGAAAGTGTTACGAAGAATGACTAGAGAAAGACTTTGAAAGTGATGGAGAGACTTTTTGAAAGAGAAACTGGAAAGGAAAGCCTAAACAACCAGAAAGAGAGAGTGTGTGTGCACGATATAAAATTATGGCAGTGTGTGTGTACCTTTGTGTTAAGGGGGATGGACAAGCTGCTGATGAGCCTTTTTGTGATGTGTAGTGCGTCTGATTCTGTGAGATCTTTGTGCTAAGGGCATTCATCAACGATTCTGTCGGTTGAGTATGAAAACAACGGTGGAAATGGAAATACGATATAGAATTTAGCCCAAAGGCCAATCGCTGGGACCCATGGGGTCATTCAGCGCTGAAAGGTTAAGTTGAGAGTAAAGAGGTTTGAAAGGTGTAACAGGAGGAAAACCTTTTGCAGTCGCACTATGAAACAATTGTTAGAAGAGGGTAGAAGGTAAGACGTAAGGCAGTAAATATGAACGGAGGTGCAGTAAAGGAAAATTGAATGAAAAGGGGTTGCAGTTAGGGGCCGTAGGGACGCTGCCAAGAACCTTTAGTGAGGCCTAGAGTGCACCGCGTGAGGCGCACTGACGGCACTACTTCCCTACGGGGATGAATATAGGAGTAACGGGTACTGTCATTTTTCCTTTGGAGCGACCCGTTATTTTAGAAAATGCCTTGTTGTGGAAATAGGTATGTGTGTATATTAGTATGTATGTGTACATGTATGTATTTGTGAGGATAATTATTTATGGTTAATTCCGGGATGAACTTTCATATATTTACGGTGACTGTTTTCATGATGTACTTGAAAATTTGTAATGAGTGTCAAGTTTTAGCTTGTAAAGTTAGTTTTAAGTATGACACGAAAAAATCCCTATTCTCTCTGTCTCTCACATGGTGCACTGTAGGCATTACACAAAAGGGTGTTTTATCGTCTCGTGGTAAGTAAGAGTGCAGATAATGTTTGTTGTCGGTGTAGTACATTTTGTGCAACAAACGTAATGAACTTACTTGACGTCTGCGCCTAAGTCAACAAGTCTCTCTCTGTCTCTCTCTCTGTCTCTCTCTCTCTCTCTCTCTCTCTCTCTCCCGTAGCAATAGAAATTAAGCGCCTCTGGACATTGTATGTCTAAATTGCATGATAGTTGACATGAGAATTGAAAGCACCCTTAGATTAACGTTTCTCATGTAAGGTGGAATTTGAACCAAATGCCCGTCATTAAAGAACCATGTTTCCAGAGAGCGGAACGTGAGTGACATTTGCACGTTGGTTAGAGAAACGCAGGTTGTACTACTGACTATTATTTTACATACTATGGTATCACATTCAGATTTTTTGGTGTGTGCCGCACATTTTCGGGAAAAATAGACCTGTCACTCCATATTTTCTTTGATATGATGAGTGTCCTTCCCGTAGCTAACACTGATTTTCAGTCTGCTCAATTACTCTCTACATGGGGAGTCCAGGTGAGCTCGATGTCTTGATCCTTGTAGACAAATTCCGAAGTACAGGGATCGATGCACGTCATTCCTTCGATAATAGTTCTGCCAGGTGAGCTCGATGTCTTGATCCTTGTAAGCAAATTAAGAAGTACATAGATCGATGCACGTCATCCCTACGATGATAGTTCTGTATACAGGTCGGCCGAATTGGTTTTCCGTATTTTCGTGCGATGGTCCTCTTTGGGTCGTGAGTGCGAAGTTCCATAGCATTGTGGCCCCTTTGTTGTTTCTTCTATTGAAAGAAAGGTGCAGATCTGATCTTCCTGATGATGGGAGTCGAGGTAGTATAAGCTACTAGGATCTTGAAGCTATTGGAATCATTATTATGAAAGTTCTGAAAACCGCTAATGGTCATTTGCATGTGAAATATAAAACTCTTGACGTGAGAATAATCAGTAACTTCATGTTTGACTTCTGAGGTCATGTTTTCCTGCAGCACCTCGGAGGTCTTTGGTTAAAAAGCCATCAAGCCTCGAGGTGCATTTGCCGTCTCTACTGATTGTCCTAATCGTAAGACAGATCTGAGGACGAGCAATGAAGATATTCAAAGAAAACTCATAATCACACTAGTCAATAAAATACAAATGTAAATCCACATTGGTATGAGTGTTTGGTTTTGTTATTTAAAATATATACAGCTGAAAGCTTTCTTTAGTATTATTTTAACAGTAAATATGAAGGGAGGCGTAGTAAAATAAAATGGAATGAAAGGGGCAGCAGCTAGGGGCCGTAGGGACGCTGCCAAAAACCTTTAGTGAGGCCTAGAGTGCACCGCGTGAGGTGCACTGACGACATCACTTCCATACGGGGATGAATACAGGAGTAACCTGTACTGTTATTTTTCCTTTGGAGCAACAGATTATTTGAGAAAATACCTTGTTGTGGAAATATGTATTGGTGTATATGAGCATGTATGTGTGCATGTATGTATTTGTAAGGAGAATTATTTATGGTTAACTCCGGGATGGACTTCCATATATGTGTAACATAAAAAGGGAGATTTGCTATGATATGTTTTAATGTAGAGAATGTAGAGAAGTCAGCAATTTAACTTCCCTGGAGACAGAGTGTTCGAGTGACAGTTTAGGAATGCTGACATGTCCTTTTGAGGTGGTGTGATCAAGAGTGCTGTCTTAGCAAATCAGTGCCTCGTCCTGTCGCTATGAGAGCTTGATGTAGAGGTGACTTTGAAACTGGACTTAAGCAGTTTATGGGCGTGAACATTGAGTGTGTGAATTCGTACGTGCGAGCCTTTTCCCCCTACATAATGAAATGTAGTGTTACCAAGAAGGGGAGACTATTACGGAGAGGAGGCAGAGCCAGGATGGCTTCTGCCAAAGTCTTTGTTGATAAGTGACAGTACATTCTATGCTGAATGGGTGAGTGTTATATTTATTTTGGCCAAATTGTGGCTGGATTGTATTTGAATATTTATTTCAGAGATATTCTGTTTATGTGATCTTTTGATTATGGTCTTGTGCTTACCAGATTGTTCTCCTCTTTTCTAACAGGCGATTCTGGAAGAGGGGAATTGTTCTGGAAGAGGGGAAATGTTTCTGGAGAAGAGTGGGGATTACTATGGAAAAATGGTGCACTGACTTAATTACCATGTTGACTGTGCCTAGAGTTATTCAGTTAATACTTTGCTTTTGAATAAATGCATATTTTTGTAATTCCCGACTCTGATTTGGTGACCTTAGATGAGAGAGAGAGAGTTGTCGGGAATATCAAGAGAGATAGAGAGAGAGAGAGAGAGAGAGAGAGAGAGAGAATGTGTTACCAATTACCAGCTGCCTGCCGCTTTTGGTCCATCGGTACCTTTTAAAATGATAATGAGATGATAATTACCATCTCGTTATTATATGTACGGTGACTGTGCACCCTCATGTGGTGCACTGTAGGCATTATTTAAGGTTCTTTGCAGCGTCCCTTCGGCCCCTAAATGCCACCCCTTTCATTACTTTTACTGTACCTCCTTTCATATTCTCTTTCTTCCATCTTACTTTCCACCCTCTCCTAACAATCGATTTATTGTGCAACTGCGAGGTTTTCCTCCTGTTACATCTTTCAAACCTTTTATTCTCGATTTCCGTTTCAGCGCTGAATGACCTCATTGGTCCCAGTGATTGGCCTTTGGCCTAAATACTGTATTCAAACTATTCATGACTGTTTTCATAATGTACTGGAAAACTTGTAATGAGTGTCAAGTTGTAGCTTGTAAAGTTATTGTTTTATGACACGAAAAATCCCTATTCTCTCTCTGTCTCTGTAGTGGGGTAGTACCGTCAGGGCATCATCTCACATGGAGCACGGTAGGCATTGTTAAAAGGGGGTTTTATCGTCTTTGGGGTAAAGAAGAGTCCAGAGCCAAAATCTCTCTCTCTCTCTCTTCTCTCTCTCTCTCTCTCTCTCTCTCTCTCTCTGTAGCAATAGAAATTAAGCGCCTCTGAACATTGTATGTCTAAATTGCATGAAAGTTGACAAGAGAATTGAAAGCACCCTTAGATTAACGTTTTTCATGTAAGGTGGAATTTGAACCAAATGGCCGTCATTAAAGAACCATGTTTCCGGAGAGCCGAACGTGAGTGACATTTGCACGTTGGTTAGAGAAACGCAGGTTGTACTACTGGCTATTATTTTACATACTATGATATCACTTTCAGATTTTTTTGTGTGTGCCGCACATTTTCGGGAAAAGTAGACCTGTCAGTCCATATTTTCTGTGATATGATGAGTGTCCTTCCCGTAGCTAACATAGATTTATAGTCTGCTCAATTACTCTCTACATGGGGAGTCCAGGTGAGCTCGATGTCTTGATCCTTGTAGACAAATTCCGAAGTACAGGGATCGATGCACGTCATTCCTTCGATAATAGTTCTGCCAGGTGAGCTCGATGTCTTGATCCTTGTAAGCAAATTAAGAAGTACATAGATCGATGCACGTCATCCCTACGATGATAGTTCTGTATAAGTTCGGCCGAATTGGTTTTCCGTATTTTCGTGCGATATTCCTCTTTGGGTCGTGAGAGCGAAGTTCCATAGCATTGTGGCCCCTTTGTTGTTTCTTCTGTTGAAAGAAAGGTGCAGATCTGGTCTTCCTGATGATGGGAGTCGAGGTAGTATAAGCTACTAGAATCTTGAAGCTATCGGAATCATTATGGTCATTTGCATGTTAAAATATTAAACTCTTGGCGTGAAAATAATCAGGAACTTTATGTTCAACTTTTGAGGACATGTTTTCCTGTAGCACCTCGGAGGTCTTTGGTAAAAAAAAGCCATCAATCCTCGAAGTGCGTTTGCACTCTCTACTGATTGTCCTAATCGTAAGACAGATCTGAGGACGAGCAATGATGATATTCAAAGAAAACTCATAATCACACGAGTCAATAAAATACGAAAGTAATTTACTTTCAAAATGAAGATATTCTTATTCCAGTTTACATCCCTGAAGAAAACATTTCATTGATCGTCAATCTTCTCAAGCTTACAAGCTTTTTTTTACTTGCTCTTATTCAGGTCTCTCTCCATGTGTTAAGCAGTTGACTCTCTCTCTCTCTCTCTCTCTCTCTCTCTCTCTCTCTCTCTCTCGTAATCTAGGTATCACACACACTTTACTTTGCTTAAACCCACTTTGGTTATCAAGACTCGCTTATGCGATCTCAACTCCCATCCCTCCATCTGAGCTCTAGATTCCTCCCTCCACTCTCTCTCTCTCTCTCTTTCTTCCATCACACTTAGCTTAACTCGTCTGCTCGACCGCCTATCTGATCCAGCCTGACTAAAGCCTCCATACATTTCATGTCGAAGGACTTTGCACCATTTATGAGGATTCCCGGAGCAATCTCACCTCCCTCCTTTCCTCCCCTCTGACAACCATTAGAACATGCAGATATTCCCCCTTTAGCGTCCACTCCCATCTCTTCAAAGACACCCCTTACCTACCTACCCCTGCCCTGACCCCCTCCCCCCTTCCCCCCGAGTATATGGCACTTACCTCCTTCGTTTCCCGATGGGTCTAGTGTGTCTTTGGCCATTTCCCCTTCGCGTTCAGTCCAGGTTCCTTATCTCGACTCATTCCCTTCTAAGCTCCGAAAGGTCTCGTCGTGGGGCGCCTCGCCGTCTGTATTTGCCGCCTATCTGAATTCACGAAGTAAATTCATCTGAGGATTGTGGCATTAGTCACTTTGAGATCGTCTTGCTAATGAATGATGAGAAGGGACTAGAGTGACTGAGATTTAGAGCCATCTGCTTTCGTTTTTTTTTTTTTATAAACATGCGTATCTGTTTTTTTATCTTCTGTCCTAAATAGTTTTTATATTATCGGTCTTGCCTGTTTATTCAAGTCAAGGCAATACTTCCTTTTATAGTATTGACTTTTTTTTTTTGGTCAATCGGGATCACATGGAGTATTGTGTTTTATCGTAAGTATTTTTCTTTGTTATTTGTCCCATTTGTTGATCGTTGTTATCTTTCTTGTTGTAGTTAGTTCTTTACTTGTGTATTTATCGTTGCCCGTATTGACTGCATTCCTTATGAGAAAGCCCTTGGTCTTCTTAACTAATAACGATATGATAATAATAAATATTGACGTTCTTATTCTTTTCAAATGTCGGTTAATGTTGGTGCTTCACCTGGTCTTTTCTTTTACTTAAATGGAGCCATAACTCGTATTGTCAGCGCTAAAGCTTTTAATTAAGTGCCCGTTATTTGTTATTCTACACTTTAGTTCAACCTAATTATTGTCACCATTTGTTTCGCACTATTAATACGGAACTCCTTTTCCTACGAACAAATTCCCAGAAAGTTACTTGTCAAAAATATCTCGCACTAAAGATTTCATTACTGTGAATTATATGATCAGAATTTTACGTGTGCATCATCAGCATTGTAGTAATATGGATTACTTAAAATCTGAGAATGAATATGAAATAAAATAATGGAAGGGACTGAAAAGGAATGATCCAAGGAATACCATTAACATCTGTAACGTTCCTGGGATTTGATCCAGGATGCAGCTTTCACATGACTTCATGGGCCAATAACTCATTTTCAGTTTTCTTTAAAAGTCAACTATTAAGATGGCTTTTTGTTTGTCCGTCCTGCCCTTGATCTTAAAAACTACTGACACTAGAGGGCTGCAAGTAGGTATGTTGATCATCCACCCTCCAATCATCAAACATGCAAAATTGCAGCACTCTAGCCTCAGTAGTTTTTATTTCATTTGAGGTTGAAGTTAGCCATGATCCTGCGTCTGGCACCGTAATAGGTGCCAACAACGCAGACCACCACCGGGCCGTGGCTGAAAATTTCATAGACCGCGGCTGAAAGTTTCTTGGGCCGTTGCTGAGAGTTACATACAGAATTATACGCTATTCAGAAAACTCGATTGCGCCGAAGAAACTTGTTATCAGTCGCAAAATGAAAATTCATTGTGATATCATTTTCATTTCGGGGATTATTCACATGAGATTGAAGTGTTCCTTAGACCACTCGAAGTGAAAGCCACTTTGAATACTTCAGGTCCTAAGTTACTCGATTTCCTGTTATTATTTTTGCAACATGATTACTTTTTATGAATATTGTAAGTGTTAAGGGAAATTTAGAAGGCAAATATACACATTCGTGTGATCTCCCGTCTCTCAGTTGAGCCCTGTTCCCCTTTACTCCTGCGGAGAGCAACCAGATTTCCTGAACAGCAGCAGCAGCACCAATATGCAATAGATGTGTCTCTCCTTAGAACTTCTCAGATCCGGAAGTCCTTTGTTCCTCACTCCCTTTGACTGCGACACAATCACCTCGAGGATGCCGTGCAATTGGAACTCCCAAAGTTCAAGCGCAGATGCAGTGAATTACTACCCTATTACTATTCTTGCATTGAATACATTTTTACCTATTTAATGATTTATTCTTCTATTAAGTGAGATCTTTTTGTATCTCTCTATACTTCCTCTCACTTCTGCCTAATGAACACCATATAATATTTCGGAAGCTTCAATTTCAAGTCAATGGCCCCCTGGGCTTGCTTGTTTCATATGAATGAGGTTCATCTTGATAATCATAATAATAATAATAAGAATAATAATAATAATAATAATAATAATAATAATAATAATAATAATAATAATAATCAGGTTAGAACATATGGCGGGTACATAAACAAGAGCTGTCATTTAATTATGCACAGTAAACAGCTGGTCAAGTGATAGACATTTTTTTTCTGTCTCATGAACCTTGCTTTACTGTATAGAGAATTGCCAGGATTCAAATCGCATGCGACGCTCAGCCTTTTGGGCACCGTCTATTAAATCTCATTGTGCCTATGTTGACGTGGACGAGTAAGTTACGTGCTCGCCAACCGATTTTCGGTAGTCGCGAGTTCGATTCTCTGCGCTGCCAATGTGGAATCAGAGGAATATGTTTCTGGTGATTAGAAATTCATTTCTCGATATAAAGTGGTTCGAATCCCACAGAATGCTGTAGGTCCCGTTGCTAGGTAACCAGTAGGTTCGTAGCAACGTAAAAATATATAATCCTTCGGGCCAGCCCTAGGAGAGCTGTTAATCAGCTCAGTGGTCTGGTTAAACTAAGATATACTTAACTTTTTAACTCAACGTGTGCATTGAAAATTGGAACTTTCCAAAGCCACTCCTTTTTAAGAAGAGAGATGTTTACAAGTAAATAGGTCACCACTCTTGTTTATTTTGCATTTTGGAAACTTGTAAGACATATTTATGCGTTTCATGAAATGCTTCATGCTGGTAGGTCAAAAAAGTGTGATGGAACTTCATTTGACTTTGGAATATGATAAATTGCAATAGTAGATATACATGGATTTCGATACACTAAATGGGGTATTCAAACAAATTCTTAATTTTAACTAGAATAAGGAAGTGGCGGCCTTTGGGGGAACCATCACGACGATAGCGGTGCCCAGTAGTAACGAATCGCCCCCCTGAAGATCAGATATACGAGCCTAAGTCCACATAGGACACATCGGGTTCCGGCATCTTGCAATGAAGGGCGGAGTTAATGGGATTCGAAATGCTTTTCAATCGAGGTGAGCGATCGCATTCATTAATTCGCCTTCTTAGCAACCTCCCTCTCCCCGCCCCCCGCCCCCCTCTCTTCCCTCTCTCTTTCCCTCCCCCTTTTTCCCACCCACGCCACACCCCTCCGTATCTTTTTCTGCCAGAGCCTGATGCAACATGGATACCCCTTTTTTTTTATGACATAAGAGAAGAATGGTGCATGGGAATAATATACGGCACTATGGGTCTCTCACAGATAACTCAGTGTAGTGGTCGCATAATTCTTATTACTATAAAGGAGTGGTCTTCTATTTATGGCTATATAAGATGAAGGCTGACTCCTGGTTTTCTGTGGCCTTAAATACTTTCTTCTCAGGTGACTGCAAATTCACTCTTTCTCTTCGGTTTAGAGATTATTGCTTCGTTTGGGGATGGGGATAATTCTGCTCGTTTAGAAAGAGGGTCCCTAAAGTTCTGGTAAATTAAGTATTATTCGTAATGCAGAGCTGATAGCCAGAAAGTGTTAGGGATAGTGATGTACATATATACATAAATTCAAGCAGTGCTCAGAATAAAAAATGACTTGGAATTTTGCGTTGTCTTTGCAAATCCACTGTGGCCTCTCCCAGGCCAATTCGACGTACTGTGTTTAAACAGAATCCCAGATCAGACTGACATTTTTGTATTTGCCTTTCATGGTTTAATATAGAAGAGATTCAGCTAAAAGTACGATATTTGCATATTCCTATGTACACACGGTTAACCATGCCTTCGTGTGTACAGTTATTTAATTGATTTGATACACCCAAGCAACCAAGACAGCAGACCTGAAGAACTCTTTAGTATTCTGACTTGAGATGGGTGGAGGTGACAGGTGTTGGCCCTCCTTAAGAACCCCGCACCCCCCTCTCTCCAACCTCCATTTCGAGGAAGGCTGTCCTACCCCCATCCGCCTATACCCCCCCCCCCCCCCGTTCTTTTAAATTTTCTACCACCTTGAACATGAACATAGGAGAATATTTTGGCACTGGTTTATTGGTTTACTTTCGGCTAATGGCGACCGTGACAGGTACAGCAGTTACATTCGCACCTCGAGTGTTACGTGGTCGTTAAGACTAACATTATCAGGATTTATTGCTTGTTAAGTATATGATTCATTTACATATTCATTTATTTATAATTATCGAGAGGGGCCACGTGGGGCTTTGTTGCTTCGTTTTTCAAACAAGCGTTCGATTTTTTTTTTTTCATTATCTTCTTTGTACTTGACGGTAATCTTCTTTAGAAACTTGCTTAGCAAGTTATGTCCATTTAGGTAGAATCAGTATGAACAGGTGCTTACGTTGATTGATGATGAAAATAATAGTTTGGTGAATTTTTATCACTTATATGCGCTTTATATTTATATTTTCATTAAGCTGCAAAATTAAATTTACAATACCTTTGGGATGATTGATATCAAAGGAACTATAACTGATGAATGCTTCTGCGACAGCCAGGATTCGAAGCATGACCTGGTTTGGGAGTAGATGGCCAGTGACTTTGACCACCAGAAACTGTTGGATTTTAGCCCTCCTTGTGTTTTCCTTTATTCTTACATCTTTTAGGAGTTTACGATTTGTTTGACAGACCAGGGCCCCTTAAGTTCATATTTTGTATAAGCTCAGGTAGTTTGTAGAAATATGCTTATTTCAAAATCATTTATTGCGCGTGACAATAATATAATGACTTCATGTGCATGCAACACGACATATGTCCTACCTTCCCTTTTGTTTGATATAATTTTGTTGCACAAAATTATATCAAATGGAAGTGGTTTTCTGTGGTGTTTCCTCCATATATTTCCTTATTATTTTCGATATCCTTTTCATCCATGATATGTAAAATAGAAGGTCATTGAAGTTCTCGTTTCATAATATATATATATATATATATATATATATATATATATATATAATATATATATATGCATGGTGTATTATATATATATATATATTATATATATATATTTATATTATATATATAGTATATATATATATTATATAATATATATAGATATATATATATATATATATATATATATATATATCAAATTCCACGCCGAGGATTCTTCTACTTGGACCATTTTCCTAAAACTCTCGTGTGTATTTCTTGACCTAAGCCGCGACCTTTGTACAGTACCTGTTTGTGAGTCGACTGCAGGGTGAAAAAGAGTTATGGAGCCACCAAACCTCATCTCCAAAGATCCTCTGAGAACCGAAAGGTTAACGCCTTCTGGAGTCACTTTTCTACGGTCTGTGTGTGTGTGTGTGTGTGTGTCTTGATAATGATTCTGCACGGAGGTGCGGCCTAGCGAGACTGGTTTTCACTTGCATTTGTTAATTCTGTAGATTAACCCATAGACAACTCTATTGCATTGATGCAATTACATGTTAAATATGTACGAGCGTGTACATTGACAGGCATAAAGTAAATAAATAAACATTACATTGCATGGGAACGTGGTTGATTTACTAAATAAGTTTATAAAACACTGTATCAGGTGAAGATTATATATTCTATTTTCTGAGTACATGAGCTGTATATCACATGGGGATAAGAACAAAATAATTGAGCAGAATACAGACATTGTACTGTATGGGTATATGAACAATGCATGACATGAAGATATTTATCATTTGTTAGGAGATTGTTTTCTTGGGAACGTCTGTGATATACTTCACTAAAACATGAGTAGTATTTTTCTAATTTCTCTGTACTTAGTTAAATACGTTCTTTCATCTTGGGTTATGTATAGTCTCATTTTAGGAGTACGTCATACTTCTGGCTTTTTTATATAGTATCTACTTTACTGGCGGCAAGGAAAACTACGGTAATTAACCTGGTTTCCAAGTCAGAGTTCTGGAAATTCTGTCATACAAAATCCATTTCTCCAAGATGGTTGTTTCGTAAAATCGCTAAGGCCTATGTTCATGTTAATATGATATGAAAGACATGTTGCACTTGTGCCCTTAAAAGAGAACATTTATTTAGCATAAACATTTTATAAACTAGTTACAGAAACGTCTGAACCATGATAATAATCATAGAGAGAGAGAGAGAGAGAGAGAGAGAGAGAGAGAGAGAGAGAGAGAGAGAGAAAATGTAACTTAATGCAGTCTGACCGTTTGTGACACCGAGAGGAGCTACTCTTCTGCAGATTGGCCCTTATAGGAGGGAGAGAGATGGATGCATTTAACTCGTCCCCGTATTTCTCTTGATCCGGACGTCATGGACTCCATTTGTGTCTCATCTGGAAATGGGCTGGCCCTAAGACTCTGTAATCCGTGTGGCATGTTGCACAGACGCCCAGAACTTCCATCCTCCTTTTTCTCTCTCTGTCAAACGCTCTGCATGTGGATTTCTCTCTCTCTCTCTCTCTCACTCTCTCTCTCTCTCTGAAGCGTTCTGCATACGGATATAACCTCTCTCTCTTTCTCTCTCTCTGAAGCGTTGTTCACGCAGATAGTAACTCTTCTCTCTCTCTCTCTCCTCTCTCTCTCTCTCTCTCTCTCTCTCTCTCTCTCTCACTGAAGCTTTCTTCACGCAGATAGTAACTCTCTCTCTCTCTCTCATTATAAAGGTACCTGACAGAAGTGACGGATATTGGTCATTGCTAACTTTGAGAAAGCTATTTCATCCTGAGAGCCTTTTGCTTTTACCCACAAGGTTTGAGCATCAATGAAAATCACCCGATGTTGCCCCATACAGTAAACTGTGTGACAGTGGTCTACCCTGCGTATTCTCTTCAGTAGTTCAATTTTATCTTGGGATCCAGTATTAAATTATGCTCCGCGCACCTACCGCCATCTATCGCCGAGGGACACAAAAAATGTTGACCGCTTTTCTCTTTAGCATTTAGCGCGGTCGAAAAAACGACTCTCTGGACCCCCATAAATGGACTCCGAAGCTGACATTACGGCAAGATGAATGCCTCTGGAGGACGACCCGACGTCCTCCCTCCGCTTACTCGGTGGGACCGTAGTCATAACCCTACGGCACCCCACCCATACATGATAAGCGCCGTTGAATTAGATTAAGATTTGGCTTTAAGGGATCACTGGGAAGGGTATGCAGTAATTTATGGGGTGGGTGAGGTCATGATCCAACAGCCTTCAACGTCCTCTCTTCTCGTTCCTGGTGCCGTATGGCAAGACCCAAGGGCCGTGGCGAGACATTTCCGAGGGTCCCAGCATAAGGCGTGACTTGGAGGTTAAATGGGAAGGCTTGTAATGATGACCTGTATTATTCTGCTGTACTCTGTGCTGAAGAAACCCTTATTATTTTTATTTTGTCTTGTATTATATGTTGTGCTAGGGATGAGGTAAGTAAAATCAAATATTCTGATTATACCTACGAGCTGCTCTATGAGCAAGAGCCCGTGCTGGCATAAGGCCAGCTTAATCTTCAACAACATCTAATTATACAGAACACCGATTTTTATATCTAGCATTTTCTTAAATTTCCTTTTTTTTACCCTTTATTGTAAGAACTTTGTATAAATGCCTTTAATTTTATTGTGTTGATTTTGTAACAAAGAATGTGCAAGGACCAAAGAATATCTATGATTCGTGGATCGTAAGAACCGTGAATAAAACGTGTTTTTCAAATTGCACTGCGGTAGGAAGAATGGATAATATCTATGGAGTACATATAAAAGCGAAATGAGTAAATTAAAAAAAATATAGGTGTACCTATCCTTGTACTTTTGGTAGTGAGTGATTCATAAATGAGCTCGATGGCGGGCGTTACGCTGCGCTGTAACCCGGCGGTGGCTGTCATGTCTCTCCTACCCTTCCCCCACCAGGCCGGACAAACAGGTTTGCAGGAGAAGTGTGAGGATATAATCATGTCTCCCCTATTGTCCCGATCCCCTACCTAACCAGCCCCCACCCGGGGTGGACAAACAAGAAAGATCCACTGGGATTTTATAAATGTAGATAGAACATAGATGAGTTTATCTCCATAATGTTGAAAACAGACTCTCTCTCTCTCTCACGACAGTTACCGAGTTCCTTAGCCCCTGAGTTCATGTCCATGAGAAAAGTACTCAGGTAAAAAAAAAAAGAAAAAAAAACTCTTGATATTCAGTTGTAAATTTGAATAAGAATATTATTACTCCCAATTCGCAGCGACATGAATAAGAGATGGGAACCACACTTGTCTCGCTGCCTTCTGTCATACATCTGTTGTTCTCTCATCATTCATGGCAACGGAGCGAATCATTGTGTCTATGGGTTTTGTGTGGGACCCAGATCACAATGACTGTCTCCGTTTGAAGTTGGAAGTAAAGGATTACGGAAAATTGCCTTAAATTACGGGGGCTACTCTCTCTCTCTCTCTCTCTCTCTCTCTCTTATTGTTTTTAATGGTGGCATCTCTTCTTTTGAATTCAATTTTGTTCTTTGCATGTCCAAGAGATTTTCTCACTTGGAAACTTGTGAATGGTATGCTTTATTGTTAGTAATAAACCATACTTTATTTATATATAATTCTTAATTGCGATTCTGTAAACGTATAAAAATGCACACACATTCAGGGATATACATTAATGTTATAAACTTACATTATTAACCTACTTACGTGTGTAAACATTCTTACTACTACTGCTACTTTATTATGTAGAATAAGTTAAGTAAAAACCTTAACTCTCAATGAGCTGCGTTCTAAAGATTCGTTATATAAATACATAAATAAAGTTGTGTTCGTGGCTCCCGGTCCTGTTAGCATTACCTGTATTGTTGCACTTGAATATACGAGGTGTGGGAACAAGGAGTTATGTGTCATCGTCACTGACCATAGCCATACATATCACAGTTTATAGCTCGCTAAGCAACTATTTTCTTTAAGGCCAATGTGCCATTAAGGAGCGTGCACCTGTTGTACTCTATACTACTTGTGTTGTGTATGATTTAAAGACCCAGTACATGCCACCAAAGTGATTGAAAGTGCAAAGGTTTAATATCGCTGGAAGTAACAGTTTCCCTTAAGAACAGCTTAGAAATTAACTGTTTGTGAAGTCATCTCGATTGAAAGGCGCCCTGCTTGATTTAACCTCAGGACAGAGAGGAGAGAGAGAGAGAGAGAGAGAGAGAGAGAGAGAGAGAGAGAGAGAGAGAGGTCTAAGTTCCTTACTGTGACACTTAATATGGGTCTGTGGTCTGTTAATGTACAGTTACTATGGTTGTCACCTAGTACGATACAGATATTTTCTGTTTTCGTGATGAACAGTCATCTGCCAAAACCAGTGATTGACACTTGAAGCTGTTTTACAGTTTTTGTCAAAAACTTACTCCAGTATTGTTTACATTTTAGCTAAATCAGTTCATTAGTTCAATATCCGATGTTTGTAAATGTATTAACAACGTGTTAGTGATTCTGGATATAGCTAAATGCCACAGATAGTATGACCTTTCGTTACATGTGACCGCCAAAGGTTTTAGCCTGATATATAATCACCTTTGCGGCGTGTTTAGTACAAGCCCGTTGGGGATGACCGTGAAAACATAAACAAAAGACTGTAAATATCATATAGGTAATGACCCCCAAAGAAATAATAGTTCTAGATAACGACCCAAGAACTTTGATGACGGTCACTATCTACGAAATATCCAGGTAGTGAGCTGTAACTGTTTCGCAATGCTAAAATAATTATGATTGTGAGAGCAGTGATAAATGCAAGGAGCGAATTATATGGGAAACGGTGGAAAAATAAATTGTGGATCGTTACTTTTGTAGTTTTCTTTAAAAGAAAACTATTGTGACGGCTTTGTCTGTCCGTCCGCACTTTTTCTGTCCGCCCTCAGATCTTACAAACTGGTATGTTGATAATCCACCCTCCCTACATCAAACATACCTAATTGCAGCCCTCTAGCCTCAGTAGTTTTTATTTTGTTTAGGGTTAAAAACTACCGAAGGTAGAGGGCTGAAATTGGTATGTTGATCATTCACCCTCCATTCATCAAACATACCAAATTGCAGTCATCTAGCCTCAGTAGTTTTTATGTTGTTTAAGGTTAAAGTTAGACATAATCGTGCGTCTGGCAAAGCTATAGACAAGCCAACACCGGGAGGCGTGCCGGAAAGCTTCATACAGCATTATAGACTGTACAGAAAACGTCATTGTGCCAAAAAAAAAAAAAAAACTTCGTCGCCTTATTTACTTTATTTTAATCCGAAGACTAGCGGTAGCGGTTTGAAAGGAGAAATCACTCACAGGAAAGACGGGAAAATGGGAACCGATAATAAATCAGAGGTTGACATAGTACGTGCAAGCATTGTGGCCGACAGCATCCTTGGCCTTTTCGTCTCCACGTTTGACATTCATCAAAGCAACAGGTGATATTTAGCGATACCCTTTTTTATACGAGTTCCTTTTTTCCTTAGCTATTAAGTGATACGCTAATTTAACTTTAACCTTGGTGTAATCTTGTCAGTTAGTTTTTTTTTTTTCTCTCTCTCTCTCTCTCTCTCTCTCTCTCAGACCTTTGGTATTTATTAGGCAATGGATTTTGTTTTATTTGTTTTAGATACGTAATTAGTGTTTGACATTTTTGCGGTAGTTTCCCCGGTTGTGTTCGATGTTAAATTATGCTGGAATAATTGATTTAGAAGTAATTTTCTTTTAAATCAGAAATATTTCGTTACCATTTCAAATATAGTGTATTTTATTCAAACTATTCTTTCGTAAGTTCCTAGGCTATTTTAAGATGCTTTTCACATATTTCAAAGAAAGGTTTTCTCATAAAAAACCAATGTTTGTCATTGATCAGTTTTTACTTTTATTATTTTGAACCTTTTCCGATTAATTAGAATTTTGAGTTGCCACCTACACATTTATTTGATTAACTTTACCCCTTTTTAGCTGTTACCAATAGCTATGAGTTGCCATGTAGCAATTCCTACCACTTCTCGCCTTTCGGGACCTATACTTTCTCTGCAATCTATCACACCAGACGTGTCAATTACATCATATGCGGCCCACGCCCCCTAAACGGGCAAATATGCGAGTTGTGAATGGTATGAACACTATAAATCTGTCTGTTTTTGTGCCGTTATCTCTCGTTCTATCTCTTCCCTTAGTTTTATACATTTTCGTTATCAGTGGGTATTGATTTACTCTTTAGACTGTTTATCTGTTGTTGCTGTTGTTGTTGTTGTTGTTTTCTTTTTCTTTTTTTTCTTTGTCTCCTTTAGTTTCGTATCACTCGCTCCATCTTTCTCGACTTTTGCTCATAATACTTCACATCCATCCGTATTAAACTTTCTGTCGCATTCCGTCTTGCTTCAACAAGAGATTTTTGTTTCTTATGTCACTTCTTGACTCTCATTTCATTTCTCTGAAACCGTTAATCTATATTTGTATTTTGTATATATAAATTTGATTCTGTATATGTGAATGGTTGGGTATTGTGCCTTACCTTCGAATTGCATTATGTTTCGGTATCTTTCAAACCCCTTGCTTAATTTTAGCATTTTCCTAGTCGACATCCTAGCTTAATTTTTTTACTTTATTAGACGATACAGATCTTAGCTTTTAATATTACAGTAACTTAAGTAACGACCAGATTATATGATTACTCTGTCGACGAAAGGACACTGTGCCAACGCACTCATATTATTATTGTTATTATTTCAGTAGATGAAACCTATTCAGATAGAACAATCACAAAGGGACCAAT
>NC_061095.1:8190895-8195895 GCF_015104395.2 Macrobrachium nipponense
TCATATTTGTTTATCTCATATTTATGGAGTTTCTTACTTGTGATGTTTATTACCTTCGTAAATATGTAAAATGTCTAGTATTGTTTTTCTTCCAATAAGGTTTATGTCCTGACAAGGAGTCTTGGTTTGCGTCAAAAGGGGCGCTTGGTTTCCGTAGAATGTCGTGTTAATGGTCAATAATTTTTTTTTTTTTTCGCCTATGGTAATTTTGCTTCTGCAACTTCCAGATTGCTTCAGATTTTGAAAATGATGACGCAGATTCATGTATAAATAGAAATTAATCCAGGACTGAAATTACCTTCATGTAGTTACTTTGAGCTTTATTTTTATTTAGATGCCTAGAGGGAAATGCCTTTGACTTAGAGTCAGTGCATAAAGAATTCTTACGTCTGAAAAAAAAATTACAATTTACTATGGTGAAATTTTGTTTGCGCAAGCAACCTGCTAACATTTTTATTTGTGCATTTCGAACTGCAATCGAAGAACCTAATCACATGGTATGTTTATTTCTGAAACGTTCCGAGCAGTGACAGCTGCAGTGCCATTGTGTTCGTGGACGGCAATTTAAGACCATTTAGTTGGAGGTTTTAAGATGGTCGGCGACTTTTTCGAAATCACGAACGAGCCTCGCACCTACGAATTTCAGATTTATTTCGTTTCCAGGGCGGTGGATGGTCTAGCTTTTAAAGGCCTTTGAACAACTTGCTGCAATAAAAATGAACCTTCTCACTTGATAATATTTGATTTATTATATACCATGAAAATTATATACACATCACTGAAACTAAAAACCTCTCCTTACTGGTGTATACAGATATATATGTGTGTATGCATATACTATATATATATATATACCATCTATAGATATATATATATATATATTATATTATATATAGATATTATTAATATATATATATACATACCAGTAGGAAGAGAGTATGAGTTTTTTTTTATTGATGCATATATATTTTTTATTGTATACTGATTAATTATACGGGAGTGTGTATATATGTGTGTGTGTGTGTGTGTGTGGTTTACGCGCGTGACCCGAGTTCTTTAAAGCGTACACCTCCTCCCGATCGGCATTTAGAGACGCAATTTTTCCTTCATTATGGTTAAAACATTTTAATCGACATTCTACGATACTCGGCGCCTGGCCAGCGAGACGTGCAGAAATTTATGTGATATTGTTATAGGACCCCCCGCGCAAGAAGCACAGTGTTCTTGTCGGTAACTCATCCCTAAGTCGTTGGCAAAATCATTTTCAATATTAAGGAACTTTGGCCTCACTCTAAATCATTTTTCCTCTCTTATTAAATGGTCGGCCCACTCGGGCTGTAAAAACTTCTTTCTGCGAATGGCTTGTCCGGCTGACTTATGGATCGGTCGCTTGATGGTGCCAACGAGGCAGCCATTCTCTCTCTCTCTCTCTCTCTCTCTCTCTCTCTCTCTCTCTTCAGTACTTTCAATCCAAAGAATGCCAGCAAATTAATGCAAAGTCTCTTCTCTCTCTCTCTCTCTCTCTCTCGTCTGCTCCCTCTCTCTCTCTCTCTCTTTCTTCAGTACTTTCAATCCAGAAGATGCACAAATTAATGCAAGTCGCTCTCTTCGTCTCTCTTCTCTCTGGTTCTTGAACTGTGCCAGGTAATTGCTGTTGGACTCTGACAGTCGGGAGACAGTTATTGGTGGTGGCATTACTCGCTCCATTAAATTTCATCTTTATATTACGTCGCAGAAGTAAGTGAGTTTTCGGTCGTCTTCATTGCACTCTTTTAGGTCGTACTGTGTAAGAGAGAGAGAGAGAGAGAGAGAGAGAGAGAGAGAAGAAACATATTACTTTATTATTAGAAAACTAACTCACCGTTGTTACGAGAGAGAGAAAGAGAGAGAGAGAGACAGAGTAGAAACATTACTTTAATTATTAGAAAAGTAACTCATCGTTGTTACGAGAGAGAGAGAGAGAGAGAGAGAGAGAGAGAGAGAGAGAGAGGAGAGAGAGAGAGAAAGTGAGACTTTACATTAAACTTCGTGCATGTCTTAGGATAGAAAGGACTGGAGAGAGAGAGAGAGAGAGAGAGAGAGAGAGAGAGAGAGAGAGACTTTACATTAATTCGCTGGCATTCTTAGGATAGAAAGGACTGAAGAGAGAGAGAGAGAGAAGAGAGAGAGAGAGAGAGAGAGAGAGAGAGAGAGAGAGAGAAATGAAATATTAGCTTATTAGAAAAGTAATTCATAATTTTTACAAGTGTTCATACCGTCAGATTGACGGTATCGTAAAAGAAGGTCGAATATCGTTTCGACCGTTATGACGTTACGTATAGTGTTCTGGAGCTCCGACCAATTAACCTTCATTGTGCATACTAACATATTTCCCAGTGGTGAGAGAGGCTGGCCCTGGCCTGGAGTCGTCTATTACAACAAAACTAACTATATATAGATTGCGTTTTTCTTCACTATAATTTTATTACTAATACTAAAGATACAGGAAAACTAACTATATTTAGATTGCGTTTTTCGTTACTATAATTTCATTAGTAATACTAAAAAGTGAAATTCACAATAGCCTTCCTTTAAAAATATATCAAAGTCTACATTATTGAAAATTTCAAGATAAAAAAAAAGTGGATCAGTGACCTAGTTCAATATTTCGTATTAGGAATTGACTTATTGCATTTTGTTGTTGTTGTTATTTTTTAAAGGTAGATTGTCACTCACGTTCCACCTGAGGTAACTAAAAGATTAGGTGACCCTCATTTGTCTTGTTATTTATGCTAACGGATATTTATATCGCCATTCGATCGTTTCTTTACATGCATATTTATCTGCTGATTTATTTTCATCTTTAATTAAAAGAAAAGTGCACATGCATATAAAGTTATTCAAGTTTTTTACGAGCTATCGAATGTACCTTATTTATTTGCATTCAGTTTTTGCCCATATATTAAACTGATTTATTACCATATGCCAAAAAACACAATCTCCTTTCTGTGGTGATTAAATGCTTTGCTAGGCATCGAATACGCCTTATTTAATCTAATTTATATTATTATTAACTATCCGATTAATCTAATTTATATTATTATTAACTATCCGATTAATTCCTTATTAGAAAACACACTTTTTATATAGTATCACATTTCTAACAAGACGCCAAGTTCATCTTTATTTAGTTTTTTTAATTGCTTTAGAAACATAAATTTCATAAAGATATTCAACCATCTCTTTTTTTCAGGCAGTGATTAAGTTTTTTGTCGAGGTACCGAGTGCGCCTTCTTATTTATATACCCGTTTGATGATTACACGGATATATATACCTGCATTGTTTGCGATCCCGACTGAAGATAAACATCAGATGGGGTGTTAGAGTCATTGTTAGAGAGAGAGTGAGAGAGTAGGGGGGGGGGGGGCACGATGTATTTATTGCTCTTTGTATACTCCGCGTGATGAAGTTGGAATATCCGTATCTCGATAATGTATTTCGTGTCAGCTCTCTCTCTCTCTCTCTCTCTCCTCTCGTCTCTCTCTCTCTCTCTCTCTCTCTCTCTCTCTCTCAAATAGAGCTTTATCGAGCTTTCATTTATCTTAAAACGCGTTTGCCTCTTCTTTTCCTCCCTCCTTCCTCTCTCTTTCTTCTCTTCTCTCCTCGTGCTCTCCTCTTCCTCCTCTCTCTCTCTTCTCTTCCTCCTCTCTCTCTCTCTCTCTCTCTCTCTTCAAATAGAGCTTTATCGAGCTTTTTCAATTTTATCTTAAAAAACGCGTTTTTTGCTCTCTCTCTCTCTCTCCACGTCGTCGTCCTCTCTCTCTCCATCTCCCCCCCCCCTCCCTTCCTCGTCCCTCTCATCTCTCCTAGTATATATATGTATATATATATATATATATATATTATATAGAATATATATGTATGATATATAATATCTATATATATATATATATATATCATATACATATGTGTTTCTTTATGTCTGTGTTCGTAAACATTATAAATGGTCATATTTGTGCATTTGATTATTTTCTTTATTACTAATTACTTTCTTATCTTTTTAATTCGGGTTATCACTTATCGGTAGTCTCTAGCGCAAGCTTGATTTGCAATTCTTTTAGGTTTGTTAAATTTATATCTAATAATAATAATAATAATAATAAAGTCATCGTAATTTGTATTTGTTCTCTTATATGCATTTCATTATTTTCTTAAAATGGCATATAATTAATGTGTCCCATAATGAGGTTTCGTTACATATTTTAATGACAATATTGGACCTTTTTTTTTATCTGTCATTGTGTTGGAAACAAACTAAGAATAGAATTTTAGACATTGACTCTAGTAATGTGTTTTTCTTTAGGTTGGGAGGTATAGTAATTTGTGTTTAGGTAGGTGGGGGGAGGGGTGGGGGACCGGTTGAGAGTGTTCGTCGATGACTGCTCTTTGTAAGATGGAGCAGCGTCTGTGCTCAGCCACTAGGTATCAAGAGCTTTCCCAATTAGCTGGCGTCCAGCACCTGACTCCGAGAACGGTGGGAGGATCTTGAGGAGAACATCGTAATTCCCAGACATCCATCAGCTTCATTGAGCTCAGCAAACAACACAGGATATTAACCGCAGTAACTGCGCTCCCATCATTAGCCCCGTAAACCATTCTGCGTAATTTCGACACGGGCTGCATTGCGCAATTAAAATCCCGCAGAAGTACTTTGCGCAAAAGGGAAGCAATGTCCGGGAGTCATTAAGTTACCAGGTAGAATTTCTGGAGGAATATGAGACTGCGAAGTGCTTAACTTCAGCCATCGCTTAACAAAGTGTTGTGGATTCTGATTCTCGTTCGTTGAGGAGGCTGTCGGGGGACTTTAAGACGACAAATGCCACTTCATTTTTTTTATTGCTTTTATTTGCGTATCGGTTTATTCATTTGTTGATTTATTTACATTGGCATGCATATTTTACTGTACTTCTCTTGACTTCCTCTTTTTTTACGTCTGGCCTTTTATCGTTCTGTGGCATAT
>NC_061095.1:8198395-8293395 GCF_015104395.2 Macrobrachium nipponense
GGGTTTATGGTTTCATTTTTCGTATTGCACTTCCTACATATGGGAGAGATGTTATTTCCGTCTATCGTACTTTGAACATATCTGGTTCTTATGGGCCTGATCTTGTGCCGCTGTTATCATTCCTTCAGTTTCCTTCTTTAGCTCTCCCCTCTGTAGCCATTGCCAATTGTCATCGCTGGATAGTTCTTTAGTCTGTCTCATGTATTGTCCGTGCATTGGTTTGTTGTGCCAGTCCTCTGTTCTCTCTGTCTTTCTCCTGTCTCTGTATATTTCTGGGTCTTCGTCTACTTTTATTAGTCCTTCTTCCCATGCACTCTTTAGCCACTCGTCTTCACTGGTTTTCAGATATTGCCCCTGCCCCAGTGCTCTGTTTTCAATGTTGACGCAGTCCTCTATACTTAGTAGTCCTCTCCCTCCTTCCTTTCGTGTTATGTATAGTCTGTCCGTATTTGCTCTTATTGGGTGTAATTTTTGTGGCTTTTGTGTTATTGTCATTTGTTTCCTAGTGTTTTCTGATCTATGCTGCGGAGGTTCTGCCTTCGTCCATTCCACTATTCCTGCGCTGTATCATGATTACTGGCACTGCCCATGTGTTTATGGCTTTTATCATATTTCCTCCATGAGTTTTGACTTGAGTATCGCCTTATTATTATTATTATTATTATTATTATTATTATTATTATTATTATTATTATCCAAAAGATGAACCGTATTCATATGGAACAAACCCACAGGGGCCATTGACGAAATTCAAACTTCCCGAGAATATGTTGATCATTCGAAAGAAGTAAAAGAAGGTGATGGGAAATAGGGAAAGAAGAGGATATCAGATCTCAGAAAAACAAACAAATAAATAAATAAATAAAATATATAAATAATGCTCGTCATCACCATAATACACTTGCCATGTTCAACACGTCTTGCTTGATCAAGGCCACTGTTCATTGACCAACATCTGGAAATTGTCCAAGATATTGATAGTGTAGCAGAGGACGCGTGATTGCCGGATATCGAGTCACTGTTGTCTACGACAAAAACACTGATAATTCAGGGTCCACTTACGCAGCTCCTTCCTATACTCCTAGCTCACGTTTCAGCCTCTCTCCTCCCACGCAGCCCCAGACACGAGATCCTATACTCCAGACTAGAATCCCCAGCGTGTCTCATGAACTTCACACCCAGCCACCCACACTCCTGAAGGAGTCTCGCCGGATCAAACAGGATTCGGTATTAATTGTGGGGTCTCAGCTGAAGCGAAAGAAAAGAAATAGAAAATAACGGCAAAAAAGCCCCCCGATGACATTTGCTCCCGAGGGAGTAGCAGCGGGGGCCCTGCTATAAAATTATTATTTATGGTCATATTAATAGCCTTAACCCCCTTGCACATACAGAGGGTTCATTTTTTTTTTCTCTCTCTCTCTCTCTAAACTTTTTTTTTTATTTTTTTTTTTATTCTGGTCATGAAGTCTTTCTATTTCTCATTATGAATTGGCCGCGTCCTCTGTGAAAGTATGAAAAAGGGGCTGCCTTTAACGACCTGTCTGATAGCCTTGTTGCATTGTTAAAAAGGTGTCCTCCTCCTCCTCCTCCTCTGCGCCTTCTTCCCCCCAAACCCCCCACCACCACCACCACCACCACCACCACCACCATCCTTCCTTCTGGAAGCATTTTGCTAATGCACGGCCGTCGTCTTGTTACCAGGGTTCATCATTAACCATGTTTTCGTCGAGGTCTACTTGTTTTTGTCATTTTTTTGGAATTGACTTGACTCGAGCAACCCTCAATATTAAATCTCTCTCTCTCTCTCTCTCTCTCTCTCTCTCTCTCTAACTCTCCTCTCTCTCTCTCTCTCTTTCCACACACACACAAACATATGTTGTGTGTGTGTGTGTGTATATATATATATATATAGTATATATATATATATATATATGTGTGTGTGTGTGTGTGTGTGTGTGTGTGTGTGTGTGTGTGGGTGACAAAATTTTAGAACCATTCTCATATTTAATTAACTTTTATGGTGATCAGATTTAAATGAAAAAACTGAAATTATATTCGTACCCATAATAACAAGAATAATAACAGCCTTAAATATCTGATTGAAAAGAAATTGTCGGTTTTATTAAAGGAAGTCTTATTTGAATATTTCATCATGGAAAAAAATATTATTAAACAAAACCCTTTGTGCAAACATGATATAACTTTCAAACATATATATTAAACCTTCAATATACCAATGAAATATTTTAGCTTGCACGTCGATAGCCCGATAGATAATTAGTAAATATCTAATTAACATTTTCTATTTATTTTGTAGATAATATAAATATTCCTACCATATCAGTTTACTTCGTTTTAAATCTTCATGATTCTCTCTTATTGAATGATTGCAATAACTTTCGGCAGTCCATTGTTCAGACATTTTTTTTTATAGTTCTTTTAGCCAAAGGAGTAATAAAAGACGGACCATTGTTGTTGAATGTGTTTATGATTGCCGTAATGTAAATAATGAATATTAACGGGGATTGTCAGAATAATTGATGAAATTTATGGCGGACGTGTTAATCGCGATGATAATGACGATATAATAAGGTTTATTGTTTAAATGACGGAGCCAGGGCCGATGTCGGTGGCAATAAAGCAAATAAGAAAGGGTACCAAGGTTCATTTTCTTTCTCTCTCTCTCTCTCTCTCTCTCTCTCTCTCTCTCTCTCTCTCTCTTTAACCTGTGCCCACTCAGGCTATAAAAACTTCTGCGAATGGCTTGTCCGACTGACTTATGGATCAGTCGCTTGATGGTGCCAACGAGGCAGCCATCTCTCTCTCTCTCTCTCTCTCTCTCTCTCTCTCTCTCTCTC
This sequence comes from Macrobrachium nipponense, assembly GCF_015104395.2. Taxonomy (NCBI): domain Eukaryota; kingdom Metazoa; phylum Arthropoda; class Malacostraca; order Decapoda; family Palaemonidae; genus Macrobrachium; species Macrobrachium nipponense. The sequence continues at coordinate 8,201,254 of NC_061095.1, forward strand.
TCTCTCTTTGAGATTAGGTGCAAAACTAATTTCATCTAATCGAACCATCTAACTTGAGTGTACAGATTTACCAACTGTGGAAAAAAAACCTTCTTTGATTGTAAATGAATTTTTACGAAGTATTTTGTCACGTTAATCCTTCTTAAAATGACTGCAATTCTCTCTCTCTCTCTCTCTCTCTCTCTCTCTTCTCTCTCTCTCTCTCAGATAAGAGGAGATTCTGAGGAAGTGTACATTACTGAAGGCTGGCATTACGAGTTTCTCTCTCTCTCTCTCTCTCTCTCTCTCTCTCTCTCTCTCTCTCTCTCAGAAGAAATTCGAGTTCAGTGTCAAAAGTTGACTTAAAAAGATTTCTTCGATGCCAAGCATCCTTAACATTGGGTACTTATTGACGGCCCTTTTTTATGCTTAAATTTCCAGAACTCTTCTCTGAATTCTTGACAAATCTTCTTTAAATTTGTGCTGTTTTTTTTCCTGTTATTTTTCGCTTACTCAGGGAATAAGCCTACAAATGACTTTGTTGTTGTTGTTGTTGTTGTTGTTGGGGGTGGGGGGCTAGGAAAGGTAATTGGAAGAGTCTAAAAGGTTCTGAAAAAAGGTGTTCCAGTGTTGAGTTAAAGCTACAGTAATTTTACGATAGGATATTAATGATTTATTTTTCAGAATGAAAATGTAAAAAAAAAAATAAATAATGTGCATGTTAATCAGTATAGAAAAAATATTTTAATGAAATATAGCATCTTTATATCAATATTCGTTGGTGAAACAAGGCTCTATTTGACTATAGATTTTAGCGTGTTTTGGAGGGCGGATCACTCCTTGTTTTAATTGTTCGTCTCGTGTTCATCCACTCATATTATTGTGATATCCGTGTTATTCACATTTCCGAATTTTTCTCAAGACCTCAATTCATGTTTTCGTTTACCTCAGCCTTTGTATTATCAGCGAACCTGGATGGATTTATTTTTTCATTGCCACGGTCATATCGTTGTTACATTGAACTACGTCCTATAATTAACATTTCTCATTTCTATTTTTGCTTCATCATCATATCTGCGTAGCATATCTTATATGTCTGTTGTTTTTACTCTTGATTTCGTCTGTTCCATGTCCTTAATATGTGGTTATTTATTTTTTTTTAATATTTCTCTTCCTCAACTTATCAAGTTTTCATCAATATTAATATTTTTTCTTCATATATTGCTGCATTTACATATTCATAGTAGCAAAACATCAGCGTCATCTGTGTCCAATCCATCCACTTCCGAAATAATAAAAAAATATGATTTTTTTTTAGTTTTGAAGTCTTATCAGTCTTAGCGATTGCATTAGTATTTCAATGTTCATTAGTTCTATTTGGCATTGAAATGATAGATTAGATAGAAGAGGGGCGATAAGCCTTGATTGCGGGTAATTGTATGTTCATTTTATATTTCTTTTTATCAAACAATGACAGAATGAAGATTACAGTTACGTTAGCAATCCACGCTAATACCTCGAGGGGGGTGGGTGTTAAGAATGCAATCAATTTGGGCAGTGCATTCATTAGCAAGCAATCCTCCGCCAGACCAGTTTGATAAGGCATTAACATTTCCTCTTACGAATACAAGGAAGCTTCTACTGTCTTTGAACACACAACAGTGACAGTGCTGAACCAGATAGCTTCCCATGGCGATAAGTGACTAGATCGTAATTGAGGCCGACATAAGCTGATGTTGAGTTAGAGCTCACCCAATTAATAATTTCACCAACGTTCATCAAGCTCCGTTCACCTGTTCTTGGGATATCTGGGTCATACGCAGACTGGCAATGGGGGAAAACGTTTACTTTCCTCCAACCTGATTGGCGGAGGTAAAGGCTCGCTAATAGCCGAAGGAATCGAGTCACCTGTTAGCCATTTGTTTTCGAGGCTGTGATTATCTCTTACACCGTCTTGTAGACGCAACAGAAATACTTAATCGTTGTCACTGCAGGAGTCCCGATATTTATGGCTGCGTGATGGCACCGCGTTGTTTATTTCTTGTGAAATATGCCATTCTGACAACGTTTCATTCGTTTAAACAAGGTCGCCTTTTGCGAAAGTTGACATCGTCACACTGTCTGCTGCTTGACAACTACAAGAGCTCCAAATATCCTGCGGGATTTGTCACTGAATCTTGAAGAGTAATTATTTTTCTTTGTGGAACGTTTGTACGCCGCTGCTACCGAGCAGTGAATAAGATATTGACAGCAATTCGATGGGAGATTAACAATGCATGCCAAATATTGAAGACGTATAAAACCCACTGTGACCATCTGTTATGGGCATGGTGCCAGTGACATCGTCCTGAAAATTATTGTTTGGAAAACGGTAATAAATCTTAGAAATCACGTTTTAGTGCTTTATTTTTGTGACCTTTTTCTTCATAACCTAATCTTCTATTCTGTTCTGATTCGAGATTGTATTGTTGGTTTAAGTGTTTTCCTCTTTTTAGTTTTCTGTAAAAGAAAGCTGTTGAGATGGCTTTTTGTCTGTCCGTCCGCCCTCAGATCTTGAAAACTAATGAGGCTAGAGGGCTGCTAATTGGTTTGGTGATCATCCACCTTCCAACCATCAAAGACACCAAATTGCAGCCCTCTAGCCTCAGTAGTTTTTTTTTTATTTTATTTAGAATTAAAGTTAGCAATGATCGTGCGTCTGGCAACACTATAGGTGTCAGCAACACAGGCTACCACGGGACTGTTTCTGAAATTTTCATGGGTCGTGGCTGAGATTTTCTTACAGCATTATACGATGTTCAGAAAACTCGACTGCGCTGAAGACTTTTTTTTTTTTTTTTTTTTTTTTTTTTTTTTTCTCCCAGCTAAGAAATAATGTCACTGTCAGGTTCATCCTTCAGCTGCTGAAGCAAAGACAAAACTTCAGTAGTTAATCATTTTGATAATAAAGTTTTCTCTTAAGAAATTTTCATAACAAATGTCGACCTAAATATGTTTGATTCCATGTAAGTCAGTTCCAGTTATGCAAACAGTTAATATGGATTAATTAAGTTGGTGAAGAGGACTTAATTTTTCGTGCTTGAGGGACAGTGCCATCCAAAACCAATTCTAAGAATGATTTTTAGAGAGAGAGAGAGAGACATAGTTTTATAAATTTTTCGTCGTTTAAGGCTCAGTTTTATAAGGCCATAAATGAAGGCAATCACCCTTTTACTTTGTTATAAACTTATGTTTCTTGCTTAGATTTACAAAAAGTTCCTTGTCTTTTATAAATGACTCCCTGCCTGTTATCATTCACAATTTGATTCGAATGAATTCAGTGTTCTAATCATAATAGCTTCCTTTACGGTTTACAAAAAAAAAAAAAAAAAAAAGCTGTTCAAAAATATACCAGAAAAGAGATGGAAAAGCTCCCGCATTTTACTTGCCAAATATTCGACGTCACAATGATACTCTTTTGACAGCTAAGCTAACGAATTTGCAGAATTCTTCGTTTCCCAGACTGGACTGAACATCATCGTGACGGCTTTTATCAGGTTTGGAATTTCAACCAGAGAATCCTGTAGGCCATTTTTTACGTTCATTTCTGATACGTTGACTTGGTTCGGTTTGGCTCAGTATATTATCTCCTCACTACATGCAGGATATCCTTCGGATTGCTAGCTTTTAGTGAGAGGTATCGTTTGAAGGCCTGAAAGGCCTACTATTTTTTTTTTTTTTTTTTTTTTTTTTTTTTTGTTTTTTTTTTTTTTTTTTTTTTTTTTTTTTTTTTTTTTTTTTTTTTTTTTTTTTTTTTTTTTTTTTTTTTGCCTGATTTCCTTTTGCAATATCCTTGAAGGTGTTGGCATTTTTCGTTGGATTAGAGACTTGAGACCTTTTTGATGTCGCAGTCTGTTATAGCACATTTGATCTACTACTACTTTAGCATCGTTTCGTTAAGTGGAGATCGAACTGGGCAGACACTGGATAGTAGTAGTTTCAGTTGTAAATAGCTTATTATTGTATATAGTATAATGAATGCAATAAAGCAAAAGAGGTACACCATCTACAGTGAGTAGGTAAAGACCAGGTTGTAAATTGTTAGGGTAGATGGTGGACCGTTAGAAAAAAAATAGAGTTTGGCATGTGCTCTGTAGAACTTGGCATTCACAAAGGGAATGGTGCAATAGAAACCCACTTCTGTCTGTCAGCCAGTTGTCCTTCCCTTCTTCAACCCTCCGAAGGGCGGTTCCCTTCTTAGGAGGCTGACCAAAGGAAACTTTTTGTTCAAGATCCACTTTCAGTTTCCAGATTTCTTTTTTCTTTTCTTCTATAAGTTGCTTTGTAGGCGAATCTGTTCATTTTCTCTGGACCTAATTATGATATATCTTTCCCATTTCTGCTACGAGGTTTTATTTTCATTTTTCATTAATTTCCTCTTGGATCTTTTCCAAATACTGCCGTTTTTGTAACATTTGGATGCTATGAATTGTGGCCGAATTATTTTTTTCATTGATTATATTTAAGTTTCCTTCTGTCTTTTTTTTTTTCCTCTTCCCAGCTACTTTGATCTTTAGTGATATTTTCGCGACCAGTTTCCTCAGCATCAGTTGGTCCTGATAAATTATGGTTTTTAAGCTACCCTTTCCTCTCTTATTCTTGTTATTTATTAGCGGAGCTCTCTAACACCCGTTCATCTCATTAGTGCTCTTTTTAAGAGATGCTCCTTCTTACACTATCTTTTCAGCAAAATTTTATAATATAATTCGTGTAAAATTTGTGCATACACATCACGATTAAAAAGGATTTTTTTACATATCAAGTATTCTATTTTTTTTATTTAACCTCTTCTTGACATCATTGTTTTTCTGGCGATACTGAAAAGATTTTTGCATGCTCATCATTATTGTAAAAGAATTTGTTCTTGAGAAGTTAATTTCCTTTAGCATTTTATGGCCATCGGTCGTGTTTGTAGACAGCATTCTTAAGTTTAGCCTTAAAAGTCAGCCTCTTTTTTGTTTTATCATAATTATTAACCAGCTGGCTACACGATTATCAAGCTTGTAGAGAATAGGAGGTAAACCTTTCGCTTACCTTTGAATGGTTATCTGGGTTTCTTTCTCGTTAATTCATTGTAGTATTTTGACTGTCTCACCTCGCACCTCTCATTCGATGCCGTTTCTTGATTTTTCAATACGGCTCTGAGAGACATTTGACCCAGTGTGTTTACTTCGACCCAGAGTTCCATACACCCATCCATTTATTCCTCCACGCTGAGCTGTTCAGTACTTAGACAAACAAACCTTTGTATCCGCTGTAAACCTTCCTCTTCTTATTTTTCTTCTTCTCCTCCTTTCATCACGAACCTGCGCCTAGGTACGTCGTGTAAATTGGAAAAGGAAACGTTAACTTTAACAGCTAAATTATTCCTAAGGCGTCACTTCGTGTCCCATATTAATCACTTTTAATGAGGCTTAATTACGTGGCCATATCTTTCTTCAGCTGTGCTGTACTGTACATTTGCTCTCTCTCTCTCTCTCTCTCTCTCTCTCTCTCTCTCTCTCTCTCTCTCTCCTCTCTCTCTCTCTATCATTTATGAATAGTGCTCTTTAACTTCATTATTTTCTAAAATAGTTTTTGACTGAAATTAACAGGCCTAATTTTTAGGTTCTTTTTGATGTAAGTCCTCTCTCTCTCTCTCTCTCTCTCTCTCTCTCTCTCTCTCTCTCTCTCTCTCTCTCTCTCTCTATGAATAGTTGCTCTTTAACTTCTTTATTTCCAAAAAAAATAAAATCATTTTTGACTGAAATTAACAGGCCTAATTTTTTAGGTTCTTTTGATGTAAGTCTCTCTCTCTCTCTCTCTCTCTCTGAATAGTTGCTCCTTAACTTCATTATTTTCTAAAATCATTTTGGACTGAAATTAGCAGGCCTAATTTTTTAGGTTCTTTTGATGTAAGTCCTTTCTCTCTCTCTCTCTCTCTCTCTCTCTCTCTCTCTCTCTCTCTCTCTCTCTCTCTCTCTCTATGAATAGTTGCTCTTAAACTTCATTACTTTCTAAAAAAAAAATCATTTTTGACTGAAATTAACAGGCCTAATTTGTTAGGTTCTTTTCATGTAGTCCTCTCTCTCTCTCTCTCTCTCTCTCTCTGCTCTCTCTCTCTCTCTCTCTCTCTCTCTCTCTCTGAATAGTTGCTCCTTAACTTCTTTATTTTTTAAAATCATTTTGGACTGAAAATAGCAGGCCTAATTCTTTAGGTTCTTTTGATGTAAATAAAAACAGGATTTGAGTCTCTCTCTCTCTCTCTCTCTCTCTCTCTCTCTCTCTCTCTCTCTCTCTCTCTCTCTCTCTCTCTCTCCTCCACGTAAGCAAACTAGGTACATCATGTATAAAACGCAACGAGAGTGCATGTAAAATTTGCATCTCCAAAGGGGGGAACCAAGATATATTATATTAATTCTGGGGAACAGAATCTTTGTTTAAATATCCAAAAGGATAATTTGTTAATGTTTTATAAGAATGGCTTTTATAGCGTATATTATAAGAGAGCAATGAGGGAAATTTCTCATTAATGAGTAGCTAGCTACTTGGACGTTGGCAGGGAATTTGCATAATTTGTGGAAATTATCTTCGTGCAAGTGCTTGCATAGATAAATTGGCTTAATCATTTTATTAGCGTGGTTGTAAGGTAGTTCTCGCTTGCTGTTTATGGAACACTCGCCGCATATGGCTTTTTGTGAGTTATATTAAAGAATTTCTTTGTATTTTACCTTCGTAATATGGTCGAAGAACATTTTTTTTATGTTTAAAATTGTAAATTGAATGGGCCATCCTTAGACAGTCACTTTGAACTGTTCTGTTTTTCACGGGTATATTTTCGTATTAAAATGTTGAATGAATTTGTCAGCAAGGTAGCCATGAAGTTCCTCCCCACTATCTGTTTTTTTTTACTGTTCAAAATTAGTAGGCAATACTTCGTTAGGAAAAGCTATTTTTCCTGTAATTTAATGTATGTGTGTATGACTTTATCTTGAATGACTTTGAACTGTTAATTGCTTATTAACAAAGAAATAACACGAGAATCAAACATTACTATTGTGCCTTCACATGAAGACATATATGCAGGCGAACCTACAAGATTTTCACCAATGGTCTTTACCGCTACACCATGATGAGGGACAACTTATTTCTATGATGATAATATTTCCGTCAAATTCAGTATCGGTCCTCAAGCCTGAAATATACTTACCATTGCTATGACAGTATAGCTGAAGTGAAGCGAGTTACGATCTCAGTAGATGATAATATATACGTATATTTAATAACATGGCATCTGAGCCCTGGAAGATTGTCTAATTACGCTTCATGCAATTTACTGAGAGCTAAATTGTCAGTGAACGAGGATTTGCATTACCATGATTTCAACATTCATGATGCGTTAGGTATGTATACAGCCTTACATGTATCAATAAAATATTGCTCTCGTTAAACATCCATTTCCCAAAGTAAATTCCTTTACACTGTGTATCGGAATTTATTCATTATTGATAAAATTGATTTCGGGCAAATTAAAACTCGCACCGTGTGATGGAATGCCGTCATTTTTGTCTTAGGTGTCTGTTGGGAAAAACTTAATTTATTTTCGAATCATGGTCATATACTTTTTGTAGTGTCTATCGATGTTGGAGTTAATTAACTTTTCATAGTATATTGTCTTCTCTTTCCTGGTTTGTGTTTTTTCTGCTCTTTGGAAAAGCGTTTAGCAAATAATTTTGAACAGTATATTTAGCAACGGTATTAAGTTGGCGCTAAGCTCTCTCTCTCTCTCTCTCTCTCTCTCTCTCTCTCTCTCTCTCTCTCTCTCTCTCTCTCTCTCTCTTCGTGTGTGTTTAACGTTATAAAGCGTATTTAATTGTTTTATAGATGTGAGTTTATTTTTAATTTCACTAAGAATGTGCCAATTACTGCTATATTAACATGAGATAGCGTTGAACTTTATAGTCTTTACTGTAACATTTTTTTTAACATGAATTTTTTCATCTTCATGGTATGTATTCGGTTATTTCAATGATATGATCAATTTTATCTTTATGAAGTGAATTCCATCACATTCTTATTGATTAAGATGAAGCATAAATAAGGTCACACAGTTTCACTTTGTTAAGATAAGTTTTTTTTTTTTTACTAAGGGGAATGTATTCAGTTATCTTTTTATCACTTTAGTGACGAAGGCATTTTTCTTAAGCCGTTTAGTAAACTTAATTTTAATTTTATATAGGGTAAAATGGAAGTCGCCCGGTAAATTTGGGTGTTCGGGCAAACTGTGAACCTAGAGATAAAAAGAGAGCAAAAACTAAAAAGAGACAAAAACTAATCTCCATCGGTTTAGGAACCTAAAGTACAAGATTTATCTAATCGGAATTTCATTTTTAGTTCTGAGAATGTTATCAGTTTTCAGTGCCAACGTCGAGTGCTTTGATTGCTTGAGAGAGAGAGAGAGAGAGAGAGAGAGAGAGAGAGAGAGAGAGAGAGAGAGAGAATCTTACCTACGACGTTAGCCATGGATAGGAGATGGATATTAAAATTGCTAGTTGTACTAAGTATTTATGTGGTTTACGTACTCGCCTACCGATTCAGTAGTCGCGAGTTCGACTCCCCGCTCTTCTATCATGGAATCATAGGAATTTATTTCTGGTGATTAGAAATTCATTTCTCGATATAATGTGGTTTGGATCCCACAATATCTTGTAGGTCCCGTTGCTAGGTAACCATTTGGTTCTTAGCCACGTAAAAATATCTAATTCTTCTGGCTAGCCCTAGGAGGGCTGTTGATCAGCTCAGTGGTCTAGTTAAGCTAAGATATGCTTAACTGACTATTCATGACAGGAGAATGGAGCAGAGGTTGGAAACTGGACTTATTCGTCAAATCAAATAACAAATAATAGGAAAACGTTCTTTTTCACTATAAATAGACGTTAATTACTAATGGTACGTAAGAGACAGTGTTTTTTCTGATTGACTGGCTTATATCAAACTAACATCAAGCAATGATAATTCTATATCAGATGAGTTAACGTATCATCGTACTGCCCTGGTTAGTGTCACAGAGTCTCGTCATGACATGCGCAGAGCGGTAAAGTAAACTAGCTTGCGATTTTGACTGCTTTATCAGCAGAACACCAATAAACAGTGACCAAGAATCTGCCATTATGAGCAAAGAAACCAAGACCCAATTGCATGCCATTGCTCCCTAGATCGTCCATACGTATTCGTCGGAAATCACTCACGGGAATTAAGTAGTGAATTCCCTTATCTTGGTAGAGGCAGCAGCTGTCGCATAGAGATTTCATGTTCGGCTTTCATTTTTTTTTTTTTTTTTTTTTTTTTTTTTTTTTTTTTTTTTGTGACGTCCATTGCCTGAAATACCATGACATTCCGAAAGGTGTTTTGTTTGTTTGTATGGTGTTTTTACGTTGCATGGAACCAATGGTTATTTAGCAACGGAACCAACGGCTTTACGTAACTTCCGAACCACGTCGAGAGTGAACTTCTGTCACCAGAAATACACAACTCTCACTCCTCAGTGGAATGCCCGAGTTTCGAACTCGCGGCCACCGAGGTGGCAGGCCAAGACCATACCGATCACGCCACTGAGGCGCTCTCCGGAAGGGGTCAAACATACACACTTGTCATAGAAAACCGCCTAGACATAGAACTCTATTATCAGGCGCACGATCTCCTTAGAGTAAGCAATAGTAGGGACCAGCTGTTGTTTTAGATTAAACCAGTGTGCTGGCACGGGCTCTTGCTCTTACAGTAGCCCGTAGAAAGCAGCCTGATAATCCAGAACAACTGAAAATGATATCAGTTACGGGAAAAATGACTTTGTTATTATATTATTATTATGTGTGCCTTGCTGTTTTATTTCCGCTGATTGATCCTGTTACATTTTCATTGTTGCTTTTTATTTATATTCACTGTTCTCAATCCCACCAAAACAGCCATTATTATTATTATTATTATTATTATTATTATTATTATTATTATTATTATTATATTATTATTATTATAGGCGGTAAACCCTCTTTTAAAACATTTAGTATTGAAGGTTTCGATGCATCTGATGCAGCTATCACCTTCAGTATTATTATTATTATTATTTACATCTCTCATCATTTTCTATGATATCATTATTATCAACATAACTGTGAATACAATGCTAATAGATGTTCTTTTTTTCTGATTCCATTATCGTTCTGCATCCTTTTCTCTTTACATTCTCCGTTTTGTGGATAACCATAAGCCGAAATAAATTATGTTATTATTATTATTATTATTATTATTATTATTATTATTAATATTGTTATATTTTTTAAAACAAAACATTATTATTATTATCATATTAATCTGCCATAATAGAAAGATGGAAAGAGAAAAAAATTACAGACGTAATTTATTACGTATGATGATATATATATATATATATATATATATATATATATATATTGTATATATATGAATGTATGTATACTATATATACACACGTACATGTCATGTTATATATACGACGAACAACAAAGAATTCCATCTGCACAAAAACGCTCCCCGACTTCACCTTTCGCATAATACCTACTACTCTCGGAAGAGTATCTAAGTAATGTAATTTTCTCATTTTCATATCGTCTCTTTGGCAGTTCTGATCCATGACCAGTTTGACCGATATCTCTCGTAAGACAGGAGATGGCGGGAGAAGGTTTCCATGCAGGTACGAGAGAACAGTATTGACATTTACCAGCAAGGAGAGTGAGAGAGAGAGAGAGAGAGAGAGAGGAGAGAGAGAGAGAGAGGTGCCCTTTCAAAGAAAGAGAGAGAGAGAGAGAGAGAGAGAGAGAGAGAGAGAGAGAGAGAGAGAGAGAGAGAGAGAGAGAGACAGAGAGAGAGGCGCCCTTTCAAATAGAAAAGTACTGCTTTCATGTTTTAGCGAATATTTCCACGCAAGTAGTGAAGAGAGAGAGAGAGAGAGAGGAAGGGGGAAACTACCCCCTCCCCCACACACACACACACACAAACAGAGGTAATGTTGCAAGGCAGCCACATTGAATAAAAAATACTATCAAGTCTTACCGTGGATTGAGAGAGAGAGAGAGAGAGAAGAGAGAGAGGAAGATATCTGAGAAGAAAAACAATTGACTGGGCGCTACAAAAGACGCATCTCAAAATTGCGGCAAGGAGAGAGAGAGAGAGAGAGAGAGAGAGAGAGAGAGAGAGAGAGAGAGAGAGAAGGGTTTGTTGGTAATGATAAGGTACGTCAGGCGATGTGCTCTGGGGGCGTCATAGCCTGGCCGATCCTCTTGTCAGAAACAGCCATGCAGAATGACGGTCACTTTTACCTCCTCAGCAGAGCACGTAGAGAGAGAGAGAGAGAGAGAGAGAGAGAGAGAGAGAGAGAGCATACGTTGGAAGAGTGAGTAATGGATGGGAAGAGATGAGAGAAAGAGACAGATTAAATTAGGGCAAAATAATAGACATATGTCTGGTAGGAGAAAAATGAGAGTGAGAGACATGTTGGTAGAGTTAATAATGTAATAATGGATAAGGAAAAAAGAGAATGAGACATATTTGATTAGGGTAGAACAAGAGGCATATGTCTCATAGGGAAGTAGTGAATGAGGACGAGATACACATTACGCAGGAGAGAGAGAGAGAGAGAGATGTTGGAAGACATAATAATGGATGAGGAGAGAAAGAGACATATTTAATTAGAATAAAACAACAGGCGTATGTCTGAAAGGGAAGAAATGAATGAGAGGAGAGAGAAAACGAGAGATACAGTACGTAGGAGAGAGAGAGAGAGAGAGAGAGAGAGAGAGAGAGAGAGAGAGAGAGAGAGAGAGAGAGGCATACGAGGAAATATACTTGAATTGATCAATTGCCCGTCGAGACATTCGCAAGGCTGACTGGTATCGTCTGGAGATCATGTATACAAGGGTCAATCTTTTTTTTACATCTCTCTCTCTCTCTCTCTCTCTCTCTCTCTCTCTCTCTCTCTCTCTCTCTCTCTCTCTCAAGATTTATTTTGAAAATATTAAACAAATTTAGCAACAGTGTATTTCTGTCTGTAGTTACTCTCGAAGTATATAATTCGGTTGTTTGAAACCTGAACGTAAGATCGCTTCCTTGGGTCCTGTCCGCATGACCTATCCATAAAAGCAAATGGTAAACCCCTGCGTATAGGTATGAGGCTAGCAACCTCATCCCAAAGCTTTGAATTAGTAATTTATAGAAGAGGTTAGGAGCCTTGCGTTGATGGCAGGTTAGTCACAATGAGGTCTCCAACAGGCAACAAATATGTGAGGAACTATGTAATTTCTTGTATGCATAAAGACAAGTTTAGTTTCATCCGTTTTCATTAAATGAGTGTTTAATTCCTTATATCTGATTGATTGATGAATTGAGAATTATCTGGCGTTACTTACCATAGTTAATGACCCCGGCCTTCTAACTTAAAACTAAGTTGCCACGCAGTGGTTGATTTGCATAGAGTATAGAACGTAAATAATTAAAACGAAAAACTTTTCCCAAGAAAACATAATTTTTAGGTTTAACTAGATTTCCTTAAGATTCACCCTCGGATGCTAGAGTAATACGAGGGAAGTCTATGGCGAATTATAAAGATAAAAGGTTTTTTATTAGTATTTATTTTTGATTTGCAGAATTTGAGATTATTCTTTCGGTAATACTGAATTGTATAGAATTTCAGATGTAATGTTTGTTTAGGGATTATTTACTACTTCAGGGCTCCCTTTCAATTTTAAGCATTCGTCGAACTTGCAGATTCCTTTGAAAAGAGATGATGGTATTGTTGAGAGAGAGAGAGAGAGAGAGAGAGAGAGAGAGAGAGAGCCCAAAGGAGTGAGGGTGGGGCGTGGTCGGACTTCGCATGCAGAATAAATAATCGTAATCCAGAAGTAATGGACTTGTTATGCTTCCGTGCGCCCATATGTAATTTTCGTTCCTTGTGGCTGCTGTAACGTGCAGCTGAAAACTGTCATCTGAAGGAACTTAGGAAATGTTTTATAAATGGTGGTTTACTTGGTTTTCTTACTCTGCCGACACTGATTATAGCTTATTCATGAGCCTTTTTTTATTGCGAGAAAGGTCGCTAACACATTTGTTGGAGACTATACCAACATTAAATTAAGTTCAGTCTTGAATCGAACATTATTGACATTAAATTAAATTGCAGCTAAACAGCCTTATTTTCTTCGTATTCTATCCTAATACTACATTATTATTATCGGTTTGACAAACGTGGATAAATGCTTAGCCAAATTTTATAGTCATTGGCAAGACAATTGTACTCATGTTTCTACGCTTATTAACATCATCCTCCGCTTAAGACTTTTGGGAATTAAGATATAATCCTGTGGTCCATCTTCCATTGCTCTATATCTCGGACTGAGCCCTCGTAGCGTACTGGGTCGAGCAGTAAAGTACCTGTAATCACACGTCTTGGGGAATCGCATCATGAGCTTAGCTAAAATCTCTCTCTTATTAGAAGAGTGGTGTGCCCTCCAAATGCCGTGTGCACATCTGAACAACTCCTTCAACTATGAAAGGGGCTCGTGTGTGTGGAGTAGTATTTGCACTTGCATTGGGGAATGGCTCTTGTTTCAGTGGGTTTCTTGAAACCCCGAAGTCGGAGTACTTCTTAAGATATCACCAGGAATATTGATCTTATTTGCAGCTTGCTCTGTACTTCAGACAGTAGTCCACTTAGGACGTTGCATTCGACTCCTGCTTCACTGCGAGCTATAGTAGATTCACATCAACCGTGTTTTTGACGCTCCTGATTGGCTGTTGATAAGCCACTCACAGGGCTGGAAACTTTCAGTCTCTCTCGAGAGTTCACATAGGTAGGATGTTCTATGTTCCACCGCTCCTGAGGTATACTTCTTTCAGGTAAGGTGGAACATACATCCTGCCTATGTGAACTCGCGAGGGAGACTGAGAGTTTCCAGCACTGTGATTGGCTTATCAACAGCCAATCAGGAGCGTCGTAAGGGATTGGCCTAGACATCAAATGCGCGGTTGATGTGAATCTACTATAGCTATCTGTGTGTGTGTGTGTGTTTATGTTTATGGACTGGTCCCCACGAATCTAGCTTCACTCTCACACAGGTAATCTTTTGACTGGGCCTTCACCCCTCTTCCAGTAAAATCTGAGACTCTGACCCTTTTTATGTCCTCATGTCATGCTATCAAGGAGTTTCACTTTCCCATCGTGGCCGAAGGTCTTTTGACACACGCTCGATGTGTATATATATATATATATATATATATATATATATATATATATATATATATATATATCACTTACACAAATATTATATGCATTAATGCAATTATTAATAGAATGACCTCATTTAAACTGGATGGTATCTATAGGAGATATTTATTTAGGAAAAGTTACAAGCTTCCTAGGACTAATAGCCCTCATCGTCTGGTATACATACGATCAGACTGTTACTAATAGTAAGGTTGTAACTTTTCTGTAAAGAGTATCTCCACTAGATACCATCCAGTGTTTAAGTGAGGTCCCGGAATGGATGTGATGTGATCCATTCGCCAACGACCAAGTATATAAAATTATCTTCGTTTTAAGACTTCGTAATATTCATCGCAATCGATGGACCATTGACTGTTTAATGGTAGACATGGTATTTAAGTAAACAATTTAATCTAATGGCTCAGTTCAATATGAAGTAAACTCAGTTGGTAAATGCCCGCTGAATGAAACTGAATTATCCACAAGTCGCTTCCAATTCAAGTTACATTGGTGGTCACGAGAGCTTGCTTAAATGACTATGGCTGTTGGCAGTCATTGGTGTTTGCTCGATCCATTTTTGCTTTAACTGATAGAGATACCAAAGGATGTATTATACTGCTCGCACCAAATCCTTTTAGAATGCTAAATTTTCATTTTTTTTTTTTCTTTTAGTCGGGTCTTAACCCTACGGTAAGTCTCCTTCTATAATCGTCTCTAGCTCAGACATCGATAAACCCGAAGCTAACAAAAAATAAAATATAAGTAAATAGATATTGAGATTTGTAAGGTAACGGTACCAAGGCTCCTGATAATCATATTACATTAATAATAGAATATTAATCAGCAAACACTTCCGTTCGACAAACGTTCTATGAAAATCGTCTGTGCATTTTACATCTCGTTGTAATTCCAAGCTATGCGTAAAGTGCCAAGCTTAATCATATGATTGTTTACTTATCTTCGATGAAAGATATAATGCCCGATAAGAGATCTTGGAGAGATCATTTAAAACCGGTTTTGCTAATGAAGGATAAACCGACCGTCTCAATTCTTGGAACAGAAATAGTAAATGAAGCTCGGAAAGATTTACCGACGAAATGAGAATCGGGTAATTGAACGTAATTATGGCCGATGATCTTGAAGAATACATGGGAAATTGACCGTTACTAGATGAAGGCAATAGAATAATGTATGTTTTAGGGCACGAGTTCGGGATTAAGAGTGCAAGGCTATTTTATTCGGTTGATGAATATAATGTTAGTTTATTATTTTGATGAATCAACCCATTCAAGTGTTTGTTTGTTTGTTGTATGGTGTTTTTACGTTGCGTGGAACCAGTGGTTATTCAGCAACGGGACCAACGGCTTTACGTGACTTCCCGAACCACGTCGAGAGTGAACTTCTATCACCAGAAATACACATCTCTCACTCCTCAATGGAATGGCCGAGAATCGAACCCGCGACCACCGAGGTTAGAAGCAAAACACCAAACCAACCATGCCACTGAGGCGCTAAACCCATTCAAGTGAAATTATTTTACCGCTGATCTTCATTTGTGATACTTATCAAAATATGATCAAATCAGCTCGATGACCGCCAGTGAGTTCCTGGGTCTTTTTTTAAATGAAACTCGCTACAGACCTATGAGGAGTTTGGTATTATTGTTGTTAAATATTATGTATTCGGAAGATGAAACCTATTCGTATGGAACAAGTCCATATTGGCCATTGGCTTCAAATTCAAGCTTCCAAAGAATATGGTGTTCATTAGGATAAAGGAAGATGAGGTAAAGAGAGAAACCAAAAGAAGAGTTCTCGCTTATCAAAAAAAAAAAAAAATTAATAATAAATGGATAAAAATGTATTAAAATGCAAGGATAATAGTATGAGGGTGGTAATGTATTGCATCATCGCTCGGACTCTTTGGTAGGACGGGTAATGACCTACGACGAGACCCGAAAAACAAACCATCAAGAAAGAGAGAGAGAGAGAGAGAGAGAGAGCGATTCGGGTCCATGCAATCGGTGTGCCTTTGATGATCATGGGAATTGAAAGCAGGCTTTATTGATTATCCAGTCTGGAATACGGGAGGTCACGTTGGCGATAAGACCCAAAGACATCACGCAGACTGGGAACTAGTTGCTGGATTTATCTACGGTATCAGGAGGGATGCTTACCTAATTGATGGATATAAGTTCACACGGAGATGCTCTCTCTCCTCTCTCTCTCTCTCTCTCTCTCTCTCATGTATGTACAGTATATATATATATATATATATATTATATATATATATATTATATATATATATATAATAATATACATATATGAGAGTTATAAGGATTAGGATGTCTCAAAGACTTTTTAGTCCATCCGAGGAGACATCGTGTGCTCACTTATCTCTAGGAGCAGGTTTTAACGTTCATTCACAGTGTCCGAATGATTTTGTCTAGCTTTCTTTTAAACTCTTCCTCACTGTTGCTGTTTACAACTTCTTGTTGCAGTTTATTCCTCGTGTCATTTATCTTGTATGTAAAGAAGTTCCCACAATAGGAGGTGTTGTATCTATTCAGTTCTAGTTTCCATCCATTATTTCTTGTCTGGTTTTCGTTTAACGGAAATAGTTTACTGACTTCTTTTGTTATGCCTTTCAGTATTTTGAATGTTTCTATTAGTTGTCCTAGCAATCGTCGTGTTTGAAAGAGAGAGAGCATCGCTAGAGGGTTTTAGCTTTCCATTCTCATCAAGTGTTTCGGAGCGAGTTGGCTGTTTGCTGTCACCACAGTCTTCTAACTTCCACGTACCCAATACGTCTCAGGTCCACAGAGGCACAGTGTTCGTAAGTGGATCATGCCCATCCACCCGTTCTCGTCCAGGAGTTTATCTGGGCCTCTATTTGTTTTAGGTGTGAAGGTGTTACCTTGGGTTACCCCTTGCTTACCGCCCACCAGTCCACCCAGTTTCTGCTGGGGCGAAGAAGGAAACACATTAGGGCCAGCAAACCTAACATCTAGGGGCTTGCTGAGAACCCGAAGGCTGTATACCCTTCTAGCACCACCCCCTACGGAGCGGTAAAAAGGTGTATGGTGAAGGAAATCACGCCTCTGCATATATAATACGACGAGATTCAGAAGTCTGTCGCCTTCTGCTCAGTGTTGATGTATGGCTGCGTCCTGCATCGGACCGTGTACCTTGTAAATTTGGCAGCGTCATTTATTTAAGGGAGTTATGTTCATTTGCGGTTTGTTAGTGGTCGCATATGTAATATTTATGGCGAGATACTTAGAATGAAGTACCATCCGTTAAAAGCTAAAATCTGCTCAAATTACAGTGATAAATATCTTTTTATTATTATTATTTTTTTGCGGGGGTGGGAATTGAACATTCTTTATGGAGGGGCAAAGAAAGATTCGCGAATTACACAATGGACTTTTTTTTTTTTGCGATTGGAACAAAAAAGGCAAGTGTTGTAATATGTTGCTCGATAGATGTAGGATTGTTATGAGTGACAGATACAACAGACATTACTTGAATGGGCAGGTTATCATCCCGTTCTCCCTCCTCCCTTTTTTTATGGGGGGGGGGGGGGGGGGGGGGGGGGGGGGGGGGGGGGGGGGTGGGGGGGGGGGGGGGGGGGACCAGCTAACCGCATTTTGTGCGTTGTACCATTGGCCGTCATATTTAATGGTAATTAAAAAGAAACAAATGCTACGTCGATAAAGCAGTGCTCCTTTTTTTTTCACTACAGATGACTTGGGCACTCTGGAATGGCATGAGTTGGGGGCCCCGTTATGATAAACAGCGAGGTCTGATCGCGTGTATTAATCAGTGTAAAAGGGCAGAGATAAAGGAGAGGCTGATGCCCTTAAAGCTACTCCCTCGAAGGTCCCACTGAAGATGCCCACGAAAATGGATGCCCTCTCCTCACGAATTATCAATCTCTTAATCATTGTTTTCGCCTTATCTCGCCTCCATCGTAACTGCATGCTGTGCTAAAGCAGTTCTGGTAATCGCCCTCTATAAAAGATAAAAGATAATCGTAAATTTCAATCCTATTTTATATTCTCGTGTTCGCCATTTGCCTATCCTTTTGTTTTCATGACCGGCCCACCCACGACATGGGCGTCATCCCCCCAGCCACAGCCTCGGCTGTTGGGGCTGTGGTAGGGGGGGGGGGGAAGAAACAAGCTTCACAACCTACCATTGTCATCGGGAAAACGTCTTGTAACGCTGCTTGTAGGTGTCCGAATCAACACCCGGGCTTGTTCGAAAATGCTCCCGTTGAGCTACAAGCGAAGGCTTGTTCCGAGGATGTTCCTGATAACTGATGCTTCTCAAGTGGACATTCCCTCTCCTTCCCCTTCCCCTCCCCCCTTCCCCCTTGGATGTCCTTGGGACTGCTGGAAGGATGTGTATAAGAGAAGAAAGGAAGCCTGGGCAGAGGAAATTTTTCTCTGTTTTTTATGTGACAGCGACGATCGACCTTTGAAGAAGAAGACTCGGTGACTAATCACGGACTCTCCCTGAAACAGTGACGCGCTGCAACTTCGGAATCGTTTTGAAATGTTTAATTGTCTTGGTAACGCTTCTGACAGTATGTATACTTTTTGACTTCTTATTTTTCCTACTTATTTTTCCTAATGATGAACTTTTCCTTTATACTAGTTCGGATTCCTTTGGCATTATTCCTGAGCTTTTCGCATTGTTTGATACGGTCTTGATGGCGTGCGCTACACAGCACTGGAACCTACTGCTGCCCAGCATTTCTCCCCTACCCCGCCCCACCGTGGGCGTACAAGCAGGTTTGCCGAGGAGGGTGGATGCGCCATGTCTCCTCAACCGGACAAACAAGTTTAAAGGAGGAGGGTGGATGTGTCATGTCTCCCCAACCAGACAAACGGGTTTAAAGGAGGAGGTTGCATGTGTCATGTCTTCCCTGCCCTCCCGGTCCCCTACTTATCCCACCCCGGGGCGGACAAACATGAGGAGGGTGGATGTGTCATGTCTTCCCTACCTTCCGGTCCCCTACTTACCCCACCCTGGGGCGGTCAAACAGGTTTAAAGGGAGGAGGGTGGATGTGTCATGTCTTCCCTAACCCTTCTGAGCCCATACTTACCCAGCTCCCAACGGGGGAGTTAAACAAGAAAGATCCACTCGGATTTTATTATTATATATAATATATAGTAGATATATAGATTGATTTTTCTTTATGCTTCACCACACGAGTCGTTTCGAATACATCTATCGTCTGGTTGACGAATCTGACATCTTACAAATTTTCGATCTGTGTGGTCCTTTTGGTCACATTTTGGCGTTCTGTCTTCTCATGTTTAACCCCGGGATTCCTGTCGAATTTGTCGGTCTTTTGATGGTAATTCTCCGGTCTTTTAAATGTTTGAAGATAAGAATTGCAGGATAAGCATTATTAACAGTGGAAATGGCTGAGCTATCACCCATACTTACTGTATTTCCCTTCATCTCGTGCAGACACTGTTAGAAGAAAATGCATGTCTAGTGCTCAAAGGGATTATCCTGGGTTAAATATGGAAATTATTCCTTAAAACCCCATAAAAATTGGATCCCAGTCCTCTACTTTCATTCAACCTGTAACACACACACACACACACACACACACACACACACACACACACACACACATATATATAATATTATATATATATATATATATATATATATATATATATATATAATTCATTCCTGTTTTTATGTGGTAGGGCAAGAGGGTATGTTGATCCTTCTTTTAATATTGTATGGTGTAATTTGATTTATTGTTCAAATCAAAGTTTGAAACCCCAGAAGCGTTATAGTTTTAATTTCAGTATCCTTACAGTCATTTAAACCAGATCAACGCATTATTGATCACAGCGGAATAATATGTAAACCATTGGTTACTCTGATGATTTCAGTGATGCCAACTTGTCAACAAAATGGCAAAGGAGTGTTGATATTTCAGCGTGATAAGAATCGACGCGCAATGGGATACTGTACTGAATATTTTGAAGGCAAACTGAAGATCTTATATGCACGCAGTTTTCAGATATATACTTTTTCTCAAGAGTGCTTTAGCATTTTATGGTATGCATAATGTTCTTACTTACAACGTAACTTTGGAATTAACATGCAATAAAACTCAAGTCTGTCAGTCGACCTAACACTCAGTGCCTGGCATAGGATTACGAGACACATAACATACATTGTCGACCTTCGGTACTTATATATGATGACTCAGAGCCGCATTGCACCAGACCGAAAGTGTATTTGTTGCAAGTTTTCTCTCTAGATCAGGCTTTAGATTAGTAGGAACGTATAAATGTTCAGTTAGTTTCCAATGCAATATTGTTACAACCGCTACAATGCCGTTGCCATACATGTTGGCCCAAGTGACTCTGCCTATAACAACCCTCTGATTTTATTGTGCAATTATTCCTTATCCACAACATTGGCTGATCATTATCGTTAAAGTTTCTTGCAGTTATTGTGAAGTCATTAATCCCCTTGAAAGCTTGCGGAGATAAACAGAATTTTTTCAATTCCTTCGTTGAATTTTTGGGCATCGTTGTGACCCACTTTTTCCAACAAAAACTCACAAGATATTTTATAGGTTAATTTACGGATAAGGAAACTAATGTATTGCTGATGCCAGACTGACCAGACTCTATGTTACTTAAACTCACTGGATGAGATGGTTTCCATTCACTTTATGTGTGATTTGTAATAAGTTTTCTTTGAATTAGTATTGAAGATCAGCCAATCCATGTGTCATAATATCACTTTCAGTCTCTTTTAAAGGGCGGGTGAGTTTGATTGTTCTGTTTCCAGATATCAGAGGTGAGTGGCGTAGTGTGTGTGTGTGTGTAGGATGCTCTCACGTACACCTGATATTAAACATCGTCATTTGCGAATGGCGTTTCTCTCAGCTACTCGTAGGACGAACAGGCACGTAGATCTTAGCTGTGATTCGTGTAGCTGGCGGTTAGCCGACTTTGGTGGTCGAAACCTACCATTCACCTTGCCCTTCCTTCATCCAAACTTTGCGATGTCCTTGAACTTTTTATCATTACCGAGGGAGTGTATGGATCATCGCTGTGTGGGAACGAAATCTCGCTTCAAAGAAAGAAAGAAGAAGATGGGCGCACACACGGACGAAAATTCCAACTCGATGATCGAAATGTAAAATAAAGAAATTGACTAAAGGTCAGGAACGAATAGCCTCCCCACGCATACCGCGTGTGGGCGTTGCTGGATATTTTAACTTGCCGGGGAGTTTCTTCTTCTTCCACACGCCGTCTATACCCACAGTCAGAGTCTCTCTCTCTCTCTCTCTCTCTCTCTCTCTCTCTCTCTCTCTCTTCTCTCCTACTCTCTATAATATAATATATATATATAATATTCATTATAATATATGATATAATATATATATGTTTGAATTTATTTATGTATTTCTCTATATATTATACGTGTGTATATGTATGGTGTGTGCGTGTATATAATTTTAAAAAAATTTTATATATATATATATATATATATATATATATATATATATATATATATTGTGTGTATATATACATATATATGTATATATATGTAATGAGAGAGAGAGAGAGAGAGAGAGAGAGAGAGAGAGAGAGAGAGAGAGAGGATGGACGTTACAAAAATGGTGATCAGTTGAATATTAATGTTCTAATTTACTTATCTATCATTGATGATCACTTAAATCTACTATTGTTATTACTAGAGCAAATCCTTATCCTTTTATTTATCTTCCTTTAGTATCTTACTCTTTGTTTTTCGTCGTCTTTTATGGCAACTCTTGGAATACTGTCGGTGTTCATATATTCTTTCGTGTTTCATCAGAATCTGAGGAAAACGTTCCGTAGAATGCGATTTCATGCTTTATCCGTTCTGGAAGGGTTTGTATTTCAGTGTTTTGATTGATTCCTGTCCTGAATATACCATCGATAAATATAAGATCGAAGATTTGGATTTGTGATTTCCTTATTTTATTTTTGAAGAGCACAAGTGGGTCTTCGTTTGTGGTTACGGTAAAGGAACTGATATCGTGTCGTAAGAATGACTTGCAACTTGAAGTCAAGCAGATGGTCAACTTCTTTAGGCTAGATTCTTTTCTCGTTCTCTGTACTATCAATGATAGATAAGTAAATCAGAACATTAACATTGTTGTACAGAATCGTTTTTATTTTAGAATATACAAATTTATTCCTGGTCCTACCCCCTTGCCCCCTGAATATGTATAGCGGAGACTCTCGAGATTTTGGCAAGTTGTTCATTATCGTTAACAACCCCAAATCACGTGATAAGTACCTTATCTCAACACTTCACCTGTTTACTGTCTCTGCGACTTCGCTACCCCCATCAGAGTATGGTGTCTAGCCCTTTATCTCTTTATGTAACGTCGGCTTTTACTGTCATCCTCCCGATGTTGCAGTACCAGCTCTCTCTCTCTATAAGAAGTCTTTCTCCGGCGGTTGGATGCTTCTGTTAAAACTCACTAAAATGCTGACGCTTCTGTAAGCTATTAAATTAATTTTTATAGTCTTAAACTATAATTACAATCTAAGCTTATCTCGTGCCCGCCAGCCACCCCCCACACTATGGACGACTTTTTTATGGGCTTGATAGGATTGCCTCTTATCTGACTGATAGCAAATGGAGCGCAGTAGACCACATGGGTGTAAATTGGGCGTGTGGTGACCTCTGTCTTTTTTCCAATGCTGATATATCTTATCACAGTGCCACAAAGGCATACACTGGCTATCACAGGCATTTCAGAGGTATTTGTTTGATTAAGTATACGTTAGTTTTGCACTTGCGAATCAGGCTTACATATTATGTCTGCTGGTAACAAAACACACGCCTCAAGATCGTATACACTATAGAGGATACCACTTTTATCACAAAGGTTGGCATCCCAGTCAGTATGGCAGAATCAGCTACTGTAATGAATAGAGGTTTAATAATTAATTATGAGAAAAATGTATCAGTGATAGCTGGAGCCAAAAACTAATTGCCTTACCACAGTGGGAGACAGCTTTGCAGAGTGTGGGACATATAGTCCCCAGAACATGAACTGGATATCGAAAGATAAAACTTATTCTTAATGATAATAGGTTACCTTGTACAGCATCTCAGGGTCGCCGTTGCAACAGGGAGTAGAAATATAAATGGTATACTCCTTTGTATGTATCTCATGAGCAGATGTAACAATGTAAAGACTGGGGAAATATAACAGAAAACAAACTAGATTACATTTCCATGGGTGGAGATTCAGAGATACAATAGAAATGGTAATTAGTGGGTAAAGTAAAAGCTGCTCATTTTTTATTGTATGCTAATACCAGCTTAAATGTCTTCAGGAGAAAGATCGCAATGCAAATGAAGTACATTTTTCCAAAGAACGTGGAGGTGAGTATTAGAGAAAGCTCGAATAATGGTGACAATAGGTATTAAGTACGGGGTAGTGAGCAGAGTAACTAGGATATAATTGAATGACTAGGAGAAGACGTTCTAGGGAGATCACAAGAGCAGATAGAAACTCAAAAGCCAGAATCAGTAAGCAGCATCACAAGGCAAAGAAGAAATGGCTGAATAAACCCAGCCTAGAAAACCTGGCGATGAACGGAATGGTTAGAGAGTAACGTTAAGAGGTTAAAAAGAACTCAAACGAGAGGCTCTGGATTAAGTTCATGCAGTTTATCTGTGAGAAGTTACAAGGAGAGTGGAGATAGCACTAAAGGAAAGAATCGCGTGAAGAGAGCAGATGAATTCATGAATCAGTGGGCATCAGATCTATGAGTGACATATAACCCATCGAGGGTAGAGCAGCAGTAGTGAAACGGATAAGAAACAAAATTAAGTAGTGGAGAGAGTCAGATTGGGTGTAAAAAGTTTGCCTCCATGGCCAGGTGCCAGAGATCTCTTTGTCAGCTTGAAGATGGAAAAAAGAAGAGACAAACTCAGTACTAATGAAGAAATATCCAGAAACTGGACAGAATACAGGTGAGAAAGGTACACTGTGACACAGGGTTCACTAATGCAGGAAAGCAGAGCAGGTAATAGAAAAGTTGTTTATTAAGATGATGAGGAGGTACATTCTCTCTCAATATGGTTATCAAATGAATAATTCATACTACAGCTGGAACTAATAGGGATCACAGTAGTATGATTAAAAGAAAAAATAGCATACCCCATCACTGTAGTGGAATTTTTGGGTGTCTTACAAGCAAAGCTACTGTCATCATAGTCATGGGAAGTGAAGTTCCCCTTTTATCAGTGATCATAAAAAAAGAGCAAAGAGGTTACATTATTATGGGCACCATCTTTTCATTGGAATAAAATGGAATGGGAAAACAGATGAACATATGAATAAAGGGAGAGAGAGAAAAATTAAAACCATTTTTTTCGGCTCCTCAAAACAAGGCGAGGACTCGACGAATGTATCCTTCTACAGGAGGGGTACGGCAGACTTACCCTTTTTAATATTCGGCGCGCACAGAAAGGTAAAGCCTGCCGGAATTTTAAAAGTTGAATCTTCTTCATAATAGAAACAGCCACCCTTGCTGTATATCTTCTTTGTTTTGGTTTCAAGGACGTTGATGGGAGACACCAATCATGAATGCCGACAGGTCGCTTCTTAATATGATTTACTTTTTGTACAGGCAATTAAAAAATTCCCCCCCCCCCAAATACTTTCAACTTGGTAGCAAAGAAATTAATCTCCAGAGCCTTACGGCCGTTCGGCTGACCATTGTTCCACGTCTCATGTATTTATAGTTGAATCGTTACTAAAAATACTCTGTTTAGTATGTTTTTATTGTGTGGTTTCATTATTTCATTTGTCTTGTCTGCTCACGACAGGACAACATAAGCATATTAGTTAATTTTTTGCTGTTCAGGAATCCTAGGAAAATTATTTCAACTCTCCATTGTCATTGTTCTCTAAAATTCCTGGAGCACAAGACCTTATGAAGTTCCCTTTTACAATACCACAGAATTCCCTGTCGTACATACAATTCAAATTGACCCATGGTCAGGTCATGGTAATAACAAAGTTCAAAGCAAAATTAATATTAAAAGCCATTGCTGCTAAATCCTACTTGTTCTTTTTCATTCTGCAGTAGCTTTTGATGCTCATTGTGATCCACTGCCGCTGGTAAACTATCCCTACAGTCTGGGAAAAATAAAATGAGAGACTCGAGATGTTGGGATTATAACCAACTTTTGGTTATTTTTATAATTATTTAGACATTTTCGGACATCTAGAGCATAACAGCAGTTGATGTCATTGTCATTTACACATTATCTTAACAAGGTGATTAATGCAGAACACACTCTTCGAAGAGTGAGAGAATTAAATCTGCGTTGCACAGTCTTCAAACAGACGCCTGGGGGTAAGAAATGTGCCTCCTTCATTTCAAGGAGACGTGACGTCATTGCAGCCTGTTGTTTCGGGATGATCTGTGACGACTCAAACCCCTTAGGTGTGTAGGTGGAGGAGAGGGATGGCACTTGTCACTGATTAGTCTTGGCGTCGTTTTTTCACGCGCGTTTGTTTGTCATTCTTTCGAATGCCCGAAGTAATCGCGAGTTCAAATCCAAGTGCATTTGTCTGTTTCTTGAATACGAATGGGTTCCTTCACACACGCACACACTACACACACCCACACACGCATATATATATATAGATAGATATATATATCAGTAGAAGGATCACAGTAATATTCTTGTTTATCAAGACGAGATATACTTGTAGGAATATTTACAAAGATTATAGCTTTCGTCCATCCTTCTGTGGACTTGATCAGGTCCACAGAAGGATGAACGAACGCTCTAAGCATTGTAAACATTTCTACAAATATATTTCGTCTTGATAAACCAGAATATTACTGTGGATCCTTCTACTGATTACTTAGAAGCACGATACGGTGTTTTTGTATTGTATACATATATATACACCATAACAAAAGTTAGGTGTTTTTGTGTGTTTAATGATCTGTTTACATATAAACTATAGCTCCAAGAAGCATTTATAATAAGTGCACACCAAATTCATAGAATTAGGAAAGTTTTGAATAGCGTATTCACTGCTTCTGTTGGTTCCTTGGGCCTCAAATGCGATTGGATTCGAGTGTGTTTCGTCTGACATTGTTCTGTGTCCTTGTCATCGGGATAATGAGTGCTCACTTGCAGAAGAGCCCTATAGAGTGCTCATTTTTATAGCATATTAATGAGTACGTAAAGAGATAGTGTTATTGATTATACGACATTAAAGAAAGATATTTTTGTTTCGTGTTTATTATCTAATATTCAAGTTCTTATCAATTTTCGAGTGGTCAGCGTCAATCATTGCACCAGCCTCAGAAGAATGCACCTTTTTTTTTTAGGAAGTTAGTGGTGTGTTTGTGCTTGATTTAAAGTGTTCCTTTGTAAAACTGACTGATTAATATACTAGCTTATATATATCATCAGATTTTATATTCAGTGAGTAGATTAGCAAGTTGAAATGTCGTGCTATCTTCAGTGTAGTGACGACGCATAGCAACTGCTCATTTTTTAGAAACTTCACGAAAACAATAAATCTTGAATGTTGTTTTAAAGTTTATTCTGTTGAGATATACAATATCTTTCAGGCTCAGTCATCGTAACGTTAGAAAGTAACGCTTTGAAAGAGTCTGTGCCATTAAAAATGTACTATAACTAGATGATATTGTTCGTATCAAACGTAAGATTTCAAGGAAACTAAGTCACTATCTAAAGACTACTGACTTTGAAGATTTCATGAACTGAATCTATTACTGAATTTCTATTACGGATCCCTCCCTGCCCGAAGACGACTTGTAAGTCTGAGAATAAGATGCCTCGATCTAACCAACCAAGACTGCTATAGGAGACAATAGAGACGAGGATCTTTTCAGAATTGGCAGGAAAATTCAATATTCAGTGGTTAAACCGGCTCATGATTAGGTTAGGTCAGGAAGTATCCCTCAAGGTGTTATTGTCGAACCTTTAAGTTAATTTTGCGTGGAGTAGATTGGTTCGTACGTAGACTGAGATGGTATGGACATATAAAGAGACGAGAGGAAGAGACCACCCGGTAAGTAAGATGATGGAGATGGGACTACCAGATGGGATAAGGTTGGGTAGACCAAAATTGCGATGGATTGACTGTGTGAGGAGAGATATGAGTGAGTTGGGATTGAGCGAGGAGGATGCACTGGATCGAAGGAGATGGAAGAATTTGTTGAAGAACCATTACAGCTACCCAAATAGGGACAAGCTTGTAGAGAAAGAAGAAGAAGAAGACTGTTTCGTACGTAGCCAATTCGAATGAAAACTGACCCGCGTACTTCGTAATAGTGATATGATCATTGCATGTAGCGAGTAAGACATCAGAATACGATAAAAGTTAGAATGACAGCAGAAATTTCTCACAGAAGAAGGAAAATGTATATACTTTAGGAGTAAACTGGAGGTTAGTTAGCTTGTAGCCAAAAAAAAATGAGAAAACTCACTTCATTGAAAGTAACGATGCAGCTCATCATAAATGTTCCTGCAATATTTACAACGGAGACAGTAAGCTGTTGGTTTTAGTTTTTTTTAAAGAAACGAATGAGAGTATAACTATAACTCGCAACCACGTTATTGTACTTTTTTTTTTACAGGGAATCATAGTGTCCTACGGGTTGAAGATCAAACCCATTTATTTGAGCCAGTTTCATATGTCCCTGGTGTTTCATGTTTTTATTCGGTCCCGTTAATTTGCAAGAGTTGGTGGGATTGATGTCATATCCTTTTTACTGGCAGCTTTGCACAAAGTAGGATTATCAACACAAGAGTAAGTGGTTTTGATGATTCGAATATCCTACAACTTCTCCATCTTTCATTTTGTCCTATATATATATATATATATATAGAATATATATATATATATATATATTTGCTGAATGTAAGTGATTTTACCTCAAAACTCAGGAATTCTTCAGTAACCAACTTCGTTTGGTGTCGACCTTTTTTCTTTCGACTAGAAAGAATGGGATGCATATTGCAATGAAGTTTCATTGTCAGCCATATAGTGAGATATCACTGTATTTAACTTTGTAAAATAGAAAATATCGTCCATTATTATATATTTATATATATATATATATATATATATAGTATATATATATATATATATATATATATATATATATATATATATCTTCAAGATTCGTATGCACATGGAGCATTACAGCTCTTTGGCAACACTTGAAGAAAGCATACGCGCACACACACACACACACACACACACACACACACACACACATATATAAATATATATATATATATATATATATATATATATATATATATATGTGTGTGTGTGTATGTGTGTGTGTGTGTATAATTGTGGAATTACTCCCGTTTCCCCCACTCACGGACTGATAATGAGCTCTTTAACAGTCGTTACATTAGATTACATATCATACGGTTCAAGTGCTTCGTAAAATTCCCAGTTAGTAACCAAGTGTCGTAGGGGGTCGCTGAGGATCAAAAAAAGAAAGTGGCTTTATCTCTCACGCTCCTGACAGGAAACGTCCAAGATAGCTGTGAGATGACAGAAGGATGTTAACCTAAATAGACGCTCGAGTGTCCGTCTATCAGTCTGTTTTCGTGAAAGGAGACGGGGTCATTCAGATAGAGAATGTGCCCGTCATTGTCAGGTGCCAGACGATCATGCAGAACGTGATTGTATGGTTATCGCTTATCAGGGATGATACCTAGGGCGTTGTAGAGTGACAGCAGGCCGAGCTGCCAGGACAGAACGCCCTTATCTAGGGATCCGCCCACTTCTGGACCCGCCCACACACCGCCAGTGACGCCTACAACACGTGACTTTCCTCGCTTATCCCTCTCTCCACGTTGTGGTTTCTTCCACTGCTCGCTCTCTCCCCCTCCCCCTCGCCGATCCCCGTGGGGCCCCCTCCTCCCGTCCCCCGGTCCCCGGGACCGGGGCCTCGTGATTCACTTACTGAACGCGTCTCCCGTTGCGTCTCTTCTCTCGCTTGTGAACGTTCTCCTCGCTTCGGATTTTGGCATTTCAGTTCAGTGACATTAGACAAAAGTCGAATTGACTGCGAAAATAATCCAATGGGCGGTGTTGTATTGGGATCTGGGTGGTGCTGGGCGTGGCTCGACCAATCAGCTGGCAGTCAGTGGGTGCGGCGGCCGCGCCCATCAGCCAAACCCAACAGGTAGTTTAGTGTTGTCGTCGCCACCAGGGAGCGAGGAGCCTGTGTGGCCCCAACGCCTGTGATACTCTGTAGATAGGTTTATTTTTAGTGGTAGTGGTTTAGTCGTTCATTTGTTTTCTGTGTCTGGGGACGGTTTCTGTTCCTCCTCTACGCGGCCCGGTCGGTGAGAAGATGACAGATTCCAACATGAAAGTGATCGGTTTGTTTTCGCTAAGGTGAAGAAGCTGTTCCTCCTCCCTCCCTCCCTCCCTCCCTCCCTCCTCATCCCTCAAAACCACACCCCTCCTCCACCCCCCCTCCCTCCTCCGTCCAAAATTACCTCGGTGCCTTCCTTGGATTTATGAATATTAAATGAAGTGGTGACACGCTGTTCCTTGATAGTGGGAGCAGATATCGGTTCCTCTTCCTCGGACCTACCAGGGCAAGTTTTGACCCCACGAAGCGCACGAACGCACGCACACACACACACACAATCACCCTCTCCTAGCATAATCAGGTAAGCTACCTCCTAGTAGATGCCACCGATAAACCTGGTGACCAGTCACCTAGTTGGGCTTATGTTAATCAGGCCTTAATGTAGCACATGCATGCATTTAGCACAACGTTGGACGTGAAAAAAAATTATAATAATAATCGTGACGTTGGTAAGTGGTTGGTCAGGGTGCTTGCTTGTCTTTCCTCGAGTTCAACGTTTAAGCCAGGTGCTGTACGTTCTTCTTTTAATTGCTGAATGAAGGGTGAACTGGGCTGTTGAATTATATATATATATATATATATATATATATATATATATATATATATATATATATATATATATGTGTGTGTGTGTAGGTGTCCATAATATGTTTACAACAGTATTTTTTTTATCTTATATAATAATGTATATATATATATATATATATATATATATATATATATATATATATATATATATATAGTGTGTGTGTGACGATGGTATTCTTATTCTCATAATTGGCATGGAAGTAACCGTACCTATGTACTGGTAAGTGGAATTTATTTTGCATTTATCTATTTCAGCCCCTACTTTGCATGCCCCATATTTAGGTAGCGTAGTCGATATTATTTAAATTTGTACTTAACAGATTATATTTGCTCAATTCGCGTGTTAACTCGTGACAGCTCAGTCGAGACGGCTGTAAGGTAAGTAAAGGAATCTCACCTAATCAGTCACCAGTAATAAAAAGGTACGAGCAAGAGCCCAACGGAAAAAAAAAAAAAAAAATAACGGTTCAAAACAGCGATATGTTGCTTAAATATAAGCGGGCTTTAATCTAACCCAAGATATCTTCTATGTATGTGTATGTTCATTTACCTTTCTTTAATGTATTTTCTAACGTAAATTCTTGTTTGCACATTAGATGCCTTCCTGTCTTATACCACGTGAAAGGTTACTCGTTTTCTATAATCTATAATAATAATAATAATAGTATTTTTCCACCTCCATTAAAAACAGTAGGAACTAAAGTCCAAAAGACCTGTCAGTCTCATTTCGTGTTTAATAACGGTTTACTTTATTGTACCCCGTTTTTTTATGGGGATTCATAGCTTCCCACCCTTTGAAGATCAAACTCATTTATTTGAACTAATCTCCCGTGTCCCCGGTGTTCCTTGTTTTTATTCCTTCCCGCTAATTCCCTCAGACGCCGAGGGGGAAGGCCGGAATTTGAGTAGATTTGAGCAGAACCTGGATTTGAGTAGGTATAGGTGATCGGTACGAAAGAGGGAAGGTTGGGGGGGGGGGGTGTGTATGGGGCTGATGACATGGGG
Source organism: Macrobrachium nipponense (assembly GCF_015104395.2). Taxonomy (NCBI): domain Eukaryota; kingdom Metazoa; phylum Arthropoda; class Malacostraca; order Decapoda; family Palaemonidae; genus Macrobrachium; species Macrobrachium nipponense. The sequence continues at coordinate 8,232,598 of NC_061095.1, forward strand.
CGTGATTGGTTTTTTAGGGAGGAATCGGCTCTAAGTGATACGGATTCATAATTAGAACCTCCTCCCCAGCACCCAGTATTACTCCTCGGCCCCCAGGGTCATACCTGTATAAAGATGTAAGCAGGATTACGTTCGTTACGGTATGGATGTTTTTTTTTTTATACAGATTCTGAAAGGCAGTGTACTCATACGCTTTTATTTATTCAGTTTCTAAACTCCTTATTGACATACGAGTCCAAAAGCCTTAGTCACCACTACCACTGCTATTAGGAGTTTCAAATGACCCACTTACACGTCCTGCAGAGCCATTAAGCGTGTTTTTAATCTGCATTCTGCTTGAGGCCCCTGTCTAAGCAACCGATTTTTTAAAATATTTTCGTTTACTAAATAATTTTATGCAGTGTTATAATAAAAGTAGGGAAAAAATCACCTCCGTCATTCCTGTCGCCTTATAACCATGGACAAAACCAATATTACCGCCTTTTAATGAATGATAGGTAGGTTTATGTAAAATAGTTAATGGGAATCCCATTTAGACTGTTCAAAGGTCCCATGACATTCAGGATGGAATGTTGTGCTTGATCCGTTCATGTCTTTATGTCCGATGTACCGTATGATGAACTATTTTTTATTTAAAAAAATAGCTGGTGAATAATAATATCCAACCAACTTGTTTACATGCGTGAAAGAAAATTTGACAGGTGGCCTTCTTTATTTCTCATTAAAGATATTCCACCCTTCTTTTGTCTCACCGTTTTCCCCTGTCAGAGACTCGCCCTCTACCCTCTCCCTCCCTCCCAGCCGCCTTTATCTTTTTCTTTCCTCTTCTGGCCACAACATCCCATCCTTGGAGGAATAATCCCATCTTCACCCTCGCACTTCGTCCCTCACCCCCCCATTTCGTCCCTCACCCCCCCAAGTCCCTCGGGGGTTTTACTCTCACGCACCATGAGACCTATACTATACTCTCTTGGTTCCTGGGTTGGATGCCTCCTCTTGTTACTCTACGGTTGTGGATGGAGGAGGGGGGGGGGCGTAGAACCCCACCCCCTTCCCCATTTTCAGTGAGATTGTGTTTTAGTCAAGGAGGAAAGGCGGAGACAGAACGACGCTATGTTTTGCAAATTAAATTTGTGCTCTCTCTCTCTCTCTCTCTCTCAGAATTTTATGGTTTCCTGGCGTGCTACAATAGTGCCTGCAGTCCTTGCATGTAATTATGCTAAAGTAACACTCGACAGGGTTACTTTTATATTATTGTAATACAAGCAAAAATGTTAATTGCCAAATTACGGTATTTTGCATGTTAACCAGCCCGCAGAAGTATTGTTTGAAGCATTTTAATCGCTGCTGTCATTTCTTACAGATTCTTTGTTTAGAAGCATCTCTAGATATCAGATGGATCATGAAGTTAATATGCCGGGAATGGGCGTTAGTCATCCCTAAGCAGATTTCATTGCTGCTATTTATTCTTACAGTACATTTAACAATGTTAAACGTAAATTTGACATTTTCTTAATGCCGACCATACGTCTGTCATAAACTACTTATATATGCTTGTTAGGTTGCAATACTTGTTAGAGTAAATGTGCTCATTATCCTTATGTGACTGGTCAAAGAAGGAATAATTCCTCTTTGTGATATATAAATTCAACGAAGGCTCTTAAATGGACTCGTATCACCTATAAGTCGCATGACTTGACAGACTGTAATGAGGTGCTTTTATGAACAGGATAGAGGGAATAACTTTAAGCTGTCATTTTGTTAATAACTTATTTAGTGAGTTCCAACCTGAGAGCCTTTTGATCGTAAATTCAGGACTGGTTTTCCGTTTTCTTTGAAATTTGAATATTGCTACTTCGTATACAGTAACTTGAGCCAAAATTACCCAAGTCCTTCTCAATTTCGTTCCCTCCCAATTGGTACTTCTCAGTAAAATTTTTCTCCCTATTGAGACTCCTCAGTAATTTTCTTCCTTATTGCAGTAATTTCCCGCCATATTGATACTTCTCAATAATTTCCCTCCATATTGATACTTCTCAATAATTCCTCCTTATTTATACCTCTCAATAATTCCTCCTTATTGATACTTCTCAGTAATTTCCCTCTCTATTGTTACTTTTCGGTAATTTCCCTCCCTGTTGATACTTTTCGGTAATTTCCCTCCTTAATGATACATCTCAATAATATCCCTCCCTGTTGATACTTCTCAATAATTTCCCTCCTTATTGAAAACTGCTTGGTAATTTCCCTTCCTGTTGGTACGTCTCAATAATTTCCCTCCCTATTGATAATTCTCAATAATTGCCCCCCCCCCCCCCCGTTTTGGTCCTTGTCAACTTCCTCCCTCATTGGTCCTTCTCAATCTCCACCCCCCCCCCCCACCATTCCCCTCCCCTTGTTCAGATGCACCCTCCCCTCTTGGTAGTTTCTAGGGATGCGTTGTCATGACGACGGCACAATAAGATCAAACACAAGCCCGGAATATTGGCTTACTTGGTCACATATGCTCTCATATTTTTATCGACATGTGGAGTCTGTTTGGTGGGCTTATTCATTCATAGGGCCTATTAAGCTCTCTTTCTCTAAGTATTATTGGCACAGTCCAGCAGCTGTTTTCTTTAACGATATCGTGTCTAAATTTTGCTGCGTACAATTTTTTTTTTAATTCGTTGCTATTATGATTAACGCGCAACTTTCAAATGTGATATATGTCGTCTTGGTATAAACTCTCCTCTCTCTCTCTCTCCTCTCTCTCTCGTCTCTCTCTCTCTCTCTCTCTCTCTCTCATCTGAATAGATTCTGACCAAAAAAAATATAATACCATTTATCAGTTTTTTTTATTTTTCATAAAAAGTAGGGTAATTTGAATGCTTGCAAGAAATTTTATTTAGATTTTATTTATTTAGGACTTATTTGAGCTTCCCATTCAGCGTTCATTGAATTCATATATATATATATATATATATATATATATATATTATATATATATATTATAATATATATATATATTACTTACCCTTAAAATTTATATATATATTAGGATATATATTATATATATATATCATAAAATGTCCATAGATATATATTAGTATATATTATATAATAAAGAAATCCTTTTATATAATTATACATAGTATATATATTATATATATATATATATATATATATATATATATATATATATTAGAGAAAGAGAGAGAGAGAGAGTGAGTTTACATGGCTGAAATGACAAACAAATAGGTATATATAGGTACACGAATATCTTGAGAAAGGACTCAGAAAATTAAGACAGGCTTGACGATCTATGCCTTCGCTTGAATTGAAAACGAAAGGTTGCAAGCTGTTCAAACAAACTCATTAGGTTGCATCGACGGCGCAAGAACTCATTCCAAGTTTAATTGGACTGCCTGCACGGTGCGGCTTCTTCAGCTGACTCCCCCTCCCCCACCCCCCACCACCCCCCCCCCATCCCCCCCTTCGCGACTCTTACCAAAGGTAAATCCCATGTTATTATCCTTATTAATGATGGTGGCAGGGAGAGGCTCCATCGGCCTCTCGTCCCGTGGCAGTGTCATCCGAGCGGAAAATTGAATTTAACCCAAGTCGTCCTCACCCGCTGGATGGATGGATGGATGGATGGATGGTTGGTTGGTTTGGTTGGTTGGACGGATGGACCAAGTCGCTGACTTGTGTCAACAGGAGACGCTGCCACTTGGGACAGTTGGGGGTCGAACAAGAGGATGGGGAGGTAGAATAATGTGTATTTGAGTTTTTTTTGCTTTTCTGAAAACTGGTTTTATTGACAAACTTCATTATTTGAGAATTGTATACATATATATATATATGAGATATGATATATATCTATATATATATACATTTATATATATATATATAAAATATAATATATATATATTATATATATATATATATATAAAATATATATATATATATATATATATATATATATATATATATCTAATATTATATATATATATATAATATATATATATATATATATATAATATAATTATATATATATATATATATATATATTATATATATAATATATATATATATATAGATATATATATATATATATATATATATATATAGATATATATGAATATATATATATAATATATTATATATATATATATATATTATATATATATAATATATAATATATATATATATATATAATATATATATATAGATATATTATATATATAGACCTCTGGAACTCCTCGGTTTCAACCCACTTTTTTTCTTTTAGGATATTCTTTTGAAAAAATGAGAGGAAGTCGAAGTTGTTACCGGTAGATTCTAATATATATTATATATATATATATATATATATATATATATATATATATATATATATAGAATAACTTGATCACGTAGTATATAAAACGTGATGCTATGTATGAATAGAGGTTTTTTTGCCACGAAGGAAAAAATGAAAAAGCGAGATAGCCGAGTACTTTCGGTCCTGTTCGGACCCTTTACTGAAGGCAAACTGATTTCACAGAGGACAACATAGTCAAAAGAAGGCTTAATATCCAAACTGACACTACAAGATTAGCAATAAGGGCGATTTCACTCTACAGTAAAAGGAGGAACCGCCTGGAGGGTAGCCACACCTTGAAGGATACACGCAGTAAACAAGTTATTCTTCCAGAAAACAGTACATTTTGAAAAAACACGGAAGCATATACAATTTAAAATCATGTATTTTACATAAATTTTCCCCAAAAAATTATTATTATTAATGAAAAGACGAAAGAAAATATAAATATATATATAGCGAGCAAGAGAAAGAGGGAGAGATATATATAATAGATATATATATATATATATATATATATATATATATATATATATATATATATATATATATATATATATATTGAGAGATTTCTATATTCGTATGAATCTATATCTACAGAAATGATTAGAGATACAGCATAGCGTTGTTGGTAAAGTAATGAATAAATGGCAGATAACACGAATTTACTTCATTGCAAATTATATTCTCTTCAAAACAAGTCCGTCTTGTTAGATGTACAGTAAATCTGTTGTATGCATAAATTAGAATATGGATGGGTCCTTTTTTGCTGTGTATTTTTTTTCTTTATATATAAATGGAATTTTTCCTTGACGCCGGAGTGGTGAGGGGCGAGCTCTTGAGAAGGATATAGTCAGGATGAGGCCCTATCAGCCAGCAGGAGTCCTCCATCTGCCCCAAAACAATAGGAAGGTCTCGTGGGATGCCGTGGATCCACCCGAAGATAATTCTTCACAAGCTCTCCTCTCTCTCCCCACCGTCTCCTCCCTTTCCCTATTGTTTTTTTGGGGAAAAAGGGTCGTGTCCTATTTTGTTATTGCCATATTCCTCCATATATTTCAAGAGTATTGCCCTTCTTGCTTTTGCTTCTTAAAACTCATCTCAAGTATTCTAACATCTCTTGATATTTACATATTGAGGAAATTTTAATGGATGAAGCTGAATAAGATTAAATCGTCAGTGTTTTGTATTAAAAAAATGTAATGGCAGTTTAAAGACGCTCTCCCGGTTTAGCAAAGACTTTAATCACTTGTTTAGATTTCGGCCTTCTCTCCCTGCCCTACCCTTCCGCTACCGGCCCCCCCCCCCCCCCCCCCCCCCGGCACTCCTTCCCTCCCAAGCCGAACCCCCATGTTTTTCACCCTTCAGAAGGCGTCTCCTTTAAACCACCCACTCAATCCGCCCTTTTCTGCTACCACCCCCTCAAGTCCACCCTTCCCAAAGAAAGGTCCATTTACTATAGTCTCCCTCCCCCGTCTGTGTAATTTTTGAAGTGGGGAGCGCCCACACCTCGCTGTTTCCTTACCCCTTGAGGGTTGCTGGTGTTTGTCGTAGGTAAAATGCTACTTTGTTCCTCCTGACCTCAGTCGTATACTCTGCGCTCGCGCGAGTGTCCCTTGCGATAACCAGGTGTGTGTTTTTTCTAGATCAGCAGCTGCTGCGGAAGTCCAGCGCGTGGCCGTTAATTCTCTTGTCGATTAGAGGTAAATATAATCTTGGCTGTGGGATGTCGCTGATGTAAGTGTTATGATGACACATTTCGGTAATGAGGCTGAAAGGTTTTAATGAGTATATCAATTTTGGCTGCAATGAAAGCTGTGTAAGTGCCTGGGTAGTTCGTGGCTTGTCTGGCCTTCTTGAAAATTAAATTAGGCACTGTTGTATTCATAGTTGTCTGGGATCATAACGTTCATTCTCGCTTATGCTGATGACATTGTAAGTGTCTCATGATACATCTCATAGTGATATTGAACTAAGATCTGATATTTCTCAATGTCTCCACGAGAAAGAATTGCACACTAGTATATATATATATATATATATATATATATATATATATATATATATATATATATATATATCATATTCATAAATTACAAACTACAATCTATTGGTAAGCATAAGTCAAAAACAAAGTTTTTATGTAGCCTCTTTTTGCAATTATAGTCAGATTAACAAGGAGGACCGTGCAGGTCATCGAAAGCTTTCTGCTGTATATATTTTAAATAACAAATCAAACAGGCATACTACTGTGGATTTACTTCCCCAATTACAAATGTTGTATGCATACATATGTACGTGTTTATATTGGCCTTTTATATAGTATGCAGTTTTGTTGAACGGCAATGGTACCAGGAAAAATAATTTATGCTGGAAAAAATGGCCATATATCGATTAGACGCAGTATGAATATAATCAACTTCATAAATTAAGTAACTTTTCAACAGACATTACCGTGTCATATATTCTGATACACAGTATACATATAGCATCATTTTTTACGACAAAAAAAAAAGTATTTAAAGAACCTTTTTGTAAGCCATTTATTGGTAATGAATGATACACAAGTTGGTAAGACATTATTTCATTACATTGCATGTGCATTAAAACAATCGCAGCTTATTAAAAAGCTCAAGAAAAATGTAATAAACTGTAAAATCCAGTCATTTGGTGACATTACAATTGTTTAGTGCTTTGAATTAACGTGATTTTTTCGCAAATATATACTAATAGTCTTGTCATTGTCTACAAGAAGTTTAACTTTTTGATTAGTGACTTGAAATAATGTAGCATTGTTTTGTTGTTTTGTATGTTTCCATTATTCGTGAGGTTTCACCCAGTTTCCTGTGGTATTTCTTAGTCAAGACAAGTTGTTTATTTTTGAGCTCGCAATTTTATTTACTTTTGGTTTTTGCATTTGTAATGGTGTAACTCTCATTTTGTAGATTTCAGACGTCAAATATTTATTTTCTTAAATGTGACTTTGTAATTCATATTATTGTTCAAGCGAGGAAGCTGTTCTTATGTTGGAGGGTTTTAGAATATTTTTTTTTATAATTATTTTCTCCGTAAGTTTTGCAGTTCCTCTTGATAAATGAAAAGGGAGTTATTTTGAATTTTAGGCCAACGCGGGCTTTTGCACCATTGTATACAGTTCACAACGAGTAAATGAGACCACCCAGTGTTTTTATAGGTGCCCCCGTTCATTCCCGTTATCCTATAGGCCTGTAGGGAATTACCCCGAATGAATTCTTTTTGTTTTCCCCTTTCAGGTATGGTGAACGCTGGAACTGGGGGAAGGACGGAAAAGGAAGCGTGGCCTGGCCCTTTGATCCGTTCCAGGTCCTCTCCTCATTGTGTCCTGTGAGTGCTCGCTGAGACCCTGACCTGCCCAGTGGCCTGTTTGTTCCCTGTGCATGCTTTTATTATTGATGGAGCTCCTCCCTCCCGATGGGGTTCCGGGCTTTGATAGATTTTAGCCCCGGTGTTGGGTTTCATTCAGGCCTTATAGTCGTGTGTTTTTCGCGGATGGATGTGGATGTGTCCATTTGCTTGTTTTTGACCGGGTTGATAATGTTTCCGTCGGACGTTTTAACAGTGTAATTGCAGGCAGACTGTTGTTTTGATGACCGTTGTCCTGCCAAGCCCCAGATTTTGTAGTAAAATTGATGTCATTGTTTTATGAAACAAAAAGGCCAATTTAAAGTACCTGTTGGGGGAGGGTAATCTCTAGGGGGTATATATCCCTTAACGCCACAGATTGACAATTAACCAAACGTTGATCCGCGAAGCTAATCTCCGAGTTAGGGTCAAGTTATTTACCTCCTATGCCAGGTATTCCATGTACTTAGGATAGAGCTGGACACAAAGCCCTGATTTCCCATCTATTGCCTTTTTATTCACACACGTAGTAGCTCGGCCTGTTCCTTGTTTACCTGTTAATTGACCTATCGTTGTTATGCTTGTGTGTCGTACTAATATATTTTGTTATTGGTGTTAAAAGAAATTTCTTTCCGTAATTTTTTAGTATAACCCTGACACACACACATATATGTATGTGCGTGTATGTATATATATATGTTATTTTTTTTTGTATGGTGCTTTTACGTTGCATGGAACCTGTGGTTATTCAGCAATGGGACCAACGGCTTTACGTGACTCCCGAACCACGTCGAGAGTGAACTTCTATCACCAGAAATACACATCTCTCACTCCTCAATGGAATGGCCGAGAATCGAACCAGCGACCACCGAGGTGGGACGCTAATACCATACCAAACACGCCGCTGAGGCACTTTATTTTTCATTTTGATGTATGATACTAGCTGAGCATCCTGGTAGAAGGTTGATTGCTCCACCCACAAGTCTTAGCGTAATAGCAAGTGTCCTTGGACTGAATTTGGCGGACGGCAACTGCCCAAATCCTGAGTAGCTGGAAATATTTTCACGTTTGAATAGCCGGCGTTAAGTATAGGGTTTGCAACCTTGCAAATTGAAGGAGTTCCTCTTTTTAAGATTCTGTAGTTGCACGCTCTACGAACTTGACCCGTTTCAGCTTTCCAAGTGTCCGCTCCGCTGGTCGTTCTGTTTTACTAACGTTATTGCTCCGGTATAATTGGGAATGTAATGTCTTCAGTGTTTTGATCGTCGGAGATGGAATTGGTAATGAACGTTTGCAAAAGGTTGCCTGATTTGAATATTTGTACTAGTGCTATTTCGTGTGGTCCAAGTGGCTGTTAATTTTTTTTATTATAGTAGTTTTATTTGACATTGTAATGGATTTGAGTTACTTTTTTTTTACACTAATTGTACCCTCTATTATTTGCCTTTCTGTCGAAATGGATAAGCAGACAGGAGCGAAAACGCTGGAATGGGTAATGAAGGGTGTCATGTTTTTGTTTACCTTGTGAAATGGTATGCGAAAGACCTGATTTCCATTTTAGAATGCGCACCCGTCCCGTCATAATCCTCATTAAAAAACTTGACCATTGGTCAGATGTGGGTCAGAGATACGGCCCGATTTGCAGAAGCGAAAAGCGCTTTCAGTACGCGTTAGTACGAAGGACATCCTGCCATTGTGAGGTTGTTACTGACTGCCAGGTCTGAATGTGTTTGTGGTCCTTTGATTCGTATGGAACACTTACGCTTAAACCCTGTCAAGGCTTCATTGCTTTGAATACCAGATGACACTCATGCTTTGTCTGCGCAAGGTCTCTTCGGTCGAGAGAGGGACTGAGTTTTCGCTGTGTTTGCGCGAATTTCATTCGTATGAAACACTTAACCAGGAACCCTTTCCGCCAAGGTCTTATAATAGAAGCTTTTGTTTGTTCGGGGTACCGTCATTTGAATGTTATCATAGCCAGTCATCTAACCATAATTTAGATATTAGGGCATGGCTTTTCACCAGGCTCTTTCTTTGTGCAATGTTTCAACGAAGGAAATCATGTTTGAGCCATAACTTTCCGAAGGAATAGGACTTGTTACAGTGCTTTGATTATGCAGTCTCCAAAGAAAGTGCATATATTTCAAGTGCTCTGATGATAAGATGGCTTGGCGTACATTATTTTTTACTATTTTCACAAGCAATTCAGCAGTTTTTGGGTGTGTGTGTGTATTTATGTATGTATGTATGTCTCAAACTTTTTGTAGAATGAGGCATTCATGAAAATTTCTGAGAGTGGACTGTGGTCTTGAGAAACATTTGAAAATAACGATAATAAGGGAGACGAAATATAATTTTAAAAATATGTTTGCACTGATGAGGGATTACTGGTTGGATTAGTTTGGATTGGGGGAGGCCCATAGCGGTAAATCCTTGCCTCAGGATGGGATTTGTGAGAGGCCCGCCTATGGTCCCCCTGAGGCTCGGGGGAGCTGGCCTAGGCGGGGGTGGGCCAGGATTGTAAGTCTTTTGGGACCTTACTCAGTAGGAAACGGGGAAGAGAGAGAGAGAGAGAGAGAGAGAGAGAGAGAGAGAGAGAGAGAGAGAGTGGCTATCCTGAAATCTGAGATAAAAGATGTGGAGGGAGTATTCTTTGACACCTGTCCCCTTCTTGCTCTTGTGCAGCGTCAAATTTATTTCTTAACCACAATTATATATATATTATATATATTTTAATATAGATTACTATACTATATAATATATAATATAAATATTATATATATATATTTATTTATATATATAATTACGATATCTATATTAATAATATATATATAATATATATAATATAATACTATATATAATATATATATATCATATTATATTTAATATATATGTATATATATATATATATATATATATATATTATATATATATATATATATATATATATATAAATTACTGTATTTGGAGGCAAGTTAAACTATTTTCTTCGTGTGTATTTTGGATGTCTGTATATTATGCATGTATGTATTTGGACCTTGTTGTTACTGCTGTTTTTATGTATTTGTTGGCATCAAATTGTTATTGTCTGGAGTATTTTCAGCCACTTTTCCACTTTACTATGTTCTCATCGCTTTGTGTACTGTTCTCATAAAGTTTCACTGACTAAAAGCAACCAGTATACTTAAGTGAACGAGTCACAATCAAATCCACCTAACTAGCATATGACTTTTCCCTTTGACACTCATAATATATATATATATATATATTAATATTATATATATATATTCTATATTATATATATATATTATAAAAGGAGCCCGAGCCACATTGAAGATGCACGTGACCTTTAGTTCCCTTGACCCTTGCTCCAAAAAAACTTGACTCGATGACTTCTAAATTAGCATGGGAAAAGCAGTGCAAATCTCTTAATTGCTTTCAGTGTCGAAATGTGTAAATTCAGAGATGTAAGTACAATTCTGAAATAACTTTTAAATGGTTTTTATGCATTGAATGCTGTTTCAACGTGTTACTTTGTTGAGAACAGGATTTGTATGTCCGTACGCTTCGTTTAGTCTTTGACTTTTTATAGCCAAAGAAGATTAAATTTAGATGTTATTTGGATGGTTATGATAAGCAGTTGTGCAGAGCGATGTCGCCTCTCTCTAGTGGGTGAGCCAAATGACAAATATGATCCTTTGGACATGTAATGCAGCGGTTTTACGGTGCCAAATTTTCAAGGTGTGATTAATGTTTAAAAATGCCACAGTGGGGACTGAAGAATATTAAGCTCATGCTTGAGCATTTCTCTCCTACCGCGCTATTTAGAAAGTAATGCTTTTGAGCGCGTTGCTTCAGTCGCATGCCTGGTCCATTGTGTGCCCACGCTGGCTGGCTGGGTTTGGCTGTAATTTCATCATCACAATTTTCATTTCGAGCCGAGAAGGAAGGAGATATGAGCTGGAAGCGCTCACTCTCCGGCCACACAATGGGACCCTGGAGAGGAAAATCTCCTTTCAAGACTTTAGTAAGAAAAGTCATACAAGATCAGGTTTCCTTTGAGTTACGGCTTCATTCGCAATACATGAATCCTGGAATCCAGGGCGTTCTTCTTGCCACAACAAAAGCTGGAAGGAGTCTGGAATGCAATAACGCGGTTCCCTCGGGGCCCAGCTCTTATATACGACAACGCATAAGCATCGGGTGTATCCAGGTTGGTGTAAACAGAAATGTAATAACGGGAGAGACAGTCTCAGACAATGTGGGGATATTTTCCTTGTTTTTCCTCGCGTTCTCCTCCGGCCATTGGCATGAATTCTTAGCAGGGGGCGACAGTAATTATTTTCCACGTTTTTACGCTAAATGGGTTGGAAGGTAAAACTCGGGGTTTTTCTGCTTCTTATATTTGATTTTAATTTTTTTTTTTATTTTGCCGAGATTTAAAGTGGGTTTAGTTTTGACCAATTTTTTTTCCTTTGGGAACTTTATTATGGTGTTAATGTATTTTAAAATCTTTGTTTTCCTTAATGTTTGTAATTTTTTTTGCTTGTTTATCACTAAGTTTAATTAAAGGTAAATTAAAAAAAAAAAGTTAGTTTTTCATATACAGTTTTAACGTGATCGTAAAAATCAATATATCTCTCTTATTATTTTTGAACTAGTCTCAAAATTCTTACTCGGTTGAAAGGATTTTACAAAAAAAAAAAAAAAAAATCTGTATCCCTAGGCAGCTGTACACAGTGGCAGAACGTAATTATCAATAAGAACGATGAGAAGAGGACAAAACGAGAGAGAGAGAGAGTTTCGATGCAAACCAGCCTCTGGAAGTATTCCCTTTTGTTATGGGGCCAGCTGGGAGTGACATCAATACAAAGGCCGTCTTATGGTTTGATAGCAAGTAATAGAAAAGATGGTGTATACCCAGTTGTGTGCGTCTGTACACATGCGTGTGTTCTAACAGTAAAAGGATGGAAATGCTCTCTGTTTCTTGTTTTGTTTTAGGTGTATGTACTCGCTGTATGATCATTTCTAAAGAGACAGATACATGCATTACTATTTTATGTGCAATTTTGACATACCCGTGAAAAGACGAGTGCGTTCTGTTATTTTGTACGTATATGCACTGTAGTATATTGTAAAAGAATACTTCTCTCTCTCTCTCTCTCTCTCTCTCTCTCTCTCTCTCTCTCTCTCTCATACGCATTAGTCCTCTCAGACATTTAAACACATGAATTGAAGACCCAAGGTCTTCGTTTGGTAGCTGAACTGTACCGATACATTGCGTTTTATTATTTTTCTCATTTTGTTTCCCTTTCGTTTGTATGAGGGTGTTACGTGTTACACCAAACAGGCAGATTTAGTAAACAACAAAGCCCTCCTAGCAAAGAATAAAATCCTTTCAAACGCACCTCTTGTTCCAGTTTTAGTGTTTTGGGCGTAGGTGTCACCGCCAGCTGATGTTATGTCAGCACTATGTGGCAGGCATAAGCAAATGGGCACGGGGAGAGAGAGAGAGAGAGAGAGAGAGAGAGAGAGAGAGAGAGAGAGGACTGGATTAATATACGGGCTGAGATTATAATGAGGATGCCGAGGAATGTTATCATAATAATCAGCACTGCTCTAAATAATTGTCGCCAGTTATGATTAAGAACTTAATATGACTTTATCCTAGTTGCAAGTAACGTAGTTTTTACGATGAGAGTTAGACACTAACGGCTAGAGAGCATTAAGATACGTTTTGTACATGGCTTTGAATAAAGTAATGAGACCTTTTTTACTGCGACATTTACGGTTTATGACTGTACTACAGGGAAATTTATTGCAAGACCAAATGATTAGAGAGAGAAGGTTAAAAAAGCTCATACTCTAGCCTTGTGAAGGGCCATTCATTAGTTTTTCAGCAAGTATTAACAATTTATCAACACTGTCGTTGTATTTCCCAGATTTAAATTCTTGAAAAAATGGTTTGATTTACCATGTTTTCGGATATTTTGGGAATAAACTACAGCACAAGACAGGGATGATAGATGTATATTAACTGAGAAGCGGCTCTACAAGTCAAGGAGATTCTAGACAAACAGCGACGCATTTGAGACCAGTTGCAGTCGACATGGGCCTCCAAGAACGTGTTGATGACAGGTGTAGTAGGGTCGGTCGCTTTCAGGTGTTCGTGGAAGGTGCTATTTGTTAGGCAGCGAATTGTCGTAGAGCAGAAGAGGAAAGGGAAGAGATGACCTTTTCCCTGTGGAGGTGCTTTTTTTGTAAGGTGGCTGGAAGAAGATGAAATTTATTACAGTATTGGTAGAAAATCACACCTAATTCTTCCTTTCCTCAAGTTCTTGGGGTATGTCTGGGAGACGAGAGATGAGATAATCTTCCCCTGCATCTAGGTTTTTTTTTTTTTTAGATGGCCAGGAATTTCAGTAGTGCAAGTCAGGAGAATGCAGAAACCGTCCCCCCACCCCCGCCCCCGCCCCCCTCCCTACTTGTTTGATCGTAGGATGTCGTGAAAAATCGCCGAGAAGCACTCCAGTTTTCTGAAGGTGGTTTGGAGGAGGTGGGATGAATCGCCCGAAATAGATTCAGTGTGTGAATGATGAACCATTCACAGATATGTGAAGACAGTGTGTGGTTGATGTTTGTTGCTATGTATCACCTGACTGCTCATGGCTGTATTTTAATTATGGTTCTCTTATTTTAGCTTTTTATCACGAGGACTGGTCTCAAGGTGAAGGTCTTCGTCTTTAGCACTACCATTTTTAACCGTTAATTTTGTATTCATTTCATATTTTCAAGGATATCAACCACTCGTAAGACTATTAACCACAAAAAAGAGCAGAAAAGGTACAGTTATAAGGAAAACAGCTTTGCTATTATATGTGCTACTGCAACTGCTCTAGATAAGAAATATTAGCCATCATAGTAGAGAAAAAAAAAAGCCTCTTAAGGACAACCGGAATGTGACCTTCGCGTTGTAACTGTAAAAGCTAATAAACCAAACCAGGAAAAAATGCAGGTTCCCCTATAAAAGGAATTGGCTGATGGCTGTGGATAAGGGCTGAAAAGCTAAGCCCTCCGTTGAGAATACGCATCTAGTGCATTAGAGAGAGAGAGAGAGAGAGAGAGAAGAGAGAGCGAGCAAAAAGGTGACCACATCAAGGTAGCCAGGAGCCATCTAAGGTCTCAGTGACCTGCCAGCAACTTTGGGAGACAGAAAAACTTGAAGATGAGACGCTGGCCCTTCTTGGGTGTGGTCGCTACTTGCAAATATCTTCGTACACACATAGGAACACACCCTGCATATTGTAATGTGGAGCGAATTTTATTCTATTGATATTTTTCTTTCCTTAACGTGATATGGAGTGTATTGTTCTAGTTTTTCGGAATTTGCGCCAAAATTCCTGTCTGTCAGTCATTCGTGCTAGAAGTGAAGAAAATGGGAAAGAGTGAAGAACTTATAGGATAGGCATATCTGTTAGTGAAATGTCAGCTCAATTTTATTTCTTATAAACATTTGGAAAAGAACTCTGACAAGTACATCGAAAATTAAGAGATTCCGAATAGGGTATACGCAAATCTGTTAATGAGCATTGTATGAGGAATACCTCTTCATATCCTAGAAACACTAGCTAGAAGAGGAAGAAGAAGATGATGATGATTTCTGTGCAAGCAGATGCTCCTGCTCTTCTTATCCCCTTGAAGATGATCTAGAAGACCACTATACTACCTACCTACCTGCCTGGGCTAGAAACGAGGGGAAAAAACTGGAACGCGGCTCTTGTCCTGATCTTGAATGTCTGGTACTAAAAAGTTGTTCCTGGGCAACTCATCTCCTCCGTGTCCTCGTGTCCCAAGGTGGCTTCTTGCTCCTGTTGTTAACCTCCTTCCTTTTCGGAGTCTTGCTTTGTGTTCCCTTACAGATGGCTTTTTTTTTCTTTTTTTTATGATATTGCGGTTCCATCTGTTTTTATAGTCGCTCTCGATTATGTCACGGTCATTTTCCATCTCGGCTTATTTTTGGACATCGTGTTGCTGTTTATTTAAGTTGTTGTTGTCCGTCTGTTTCATAATATCTAGTTGGGATCATTTTGTAATTTTGTTCTATTTGACATTTCCTTTTTGTTGTCATTCGTCTATTTTGTTGTTGCCTTTGTTAATGCATTGTCGGAATCTATCAAGATTTCCTCGTTAATCTCCTAATTCGTTCATCTCCAAACTTCGTACATTACGTCGTGCCGTTTTTTTTTCTTTTAATTCTTCTGTTCCTTTCGCCTCCTTTATGTCTGCTTCACGAACCACGCGCTCTCTCCACTTTCGCTAGATAATCTCCCCCTATCGAGAGTCGAGAGTCGAGAGTTCGTCTGCGTGTGATAACTTCTATGGGTTGGAACGGGACGAGAGGGAAACTTGTTTGTTGTTGGGTCCTTTCTTTCTCTCCTCTCGTTCCTCGCCATTTCCCCTCAAGTGAAACCCCTCAGTCGGCAATCCCCTCTTCTTCTTCTTGTTAAGGAGATAAAGAAGCCTCAAATCTTTACCGCTTATGAGGCGATTCCGAGAGAGAGAGAGAGAGAGAATGATAGAATGTGGTTGCATGTCTTCCTTCGATAGACGAATGTAGAAGTGCTTTTACAACACATGCATGACTGTCATGAAGAACATTTGTGAGAAATGACGCACAGTGCAGATTTGGACACAATGCATAGAAACAGACAGAAGTAAAACCCAAGAGCGAGATTATGGACTGGACCTTACAGCTATTCCTTCATGAGAGAAGAGGAGTAACCACCACACCCAGAGGGAGAAAAAACCCGAGGTAAAAAAAAAAGAAAAAATAGACTGGCCTGACTTCTGAAGATGGCCATGCACGCCAGAATTGAATTGGAGGAGGGCGATGATCAGAGGGGCTCGGAAGGAGGTGGGGGGAGCGGTGGGGGGGGGGGAGGGGGGGGGCATGACATCTTCCCCACCATCACCACGCCCTTTTGTGGTAAAAAGCGGCCTGTAAAGAGGGTCAGATGGTCTTGTATTCACAAGGAATCTGCATTCTTTGGTCTAAATGAAGAAGAGTGGGGGGGGGGGCGAGGGAGGGGGTGAGGTGTTTATTGGAGAAATCAATTACCAGCCTGACTTGTCATTTCACACTTTTGTTATTCTATTTCGTGTAATGTATCAGCAGAGTCATTCAATAAAGTTTTTTTTTTAATTAAGTTTTATAGATGCCATTATGTGATACAATAGACGTGGAAATCCTCGTGCTTGTGGTCACTTGTGTTTGTGTTTTGGTCATGATGGTTAATATGCTTACTCACAGAGGACGACCTTCATAGTACGACCTTCAAGGTCAGTCGTAGGAGATACAGATCTCAGGAATGAAAGATGGTTATTTTTTTTTTCAAAACAAGTTTGTTAAGAATGACATCAGACAGTTACACTCACGATTTGCATTTGATGGGTGATTAAAAGGATTGATTCAGATCAACATATCTCCGTATTTTTTTTTTTTTAGCTCTGTAATTATTTTGTTCTTTTTTTTAACTGAAGCTGTTCAAGATATTGTTCCGTTTAATGCCTTTGCTTTAGGAACAGTTTTCAAGTCGTGCAATGCATTGTGGGTAAGATTTAGCGTCATGTCATTAGGTTTCTTTACTACTATTGTTTTCTGTATCCATATTATCTTTTTGTTAATCGATGCATAATTTTCATCTGATTCTTTCTCGTGTGAGCATTCGATTTTGTGAAAGACTGTTCTCTAAGTAATGGTCGTTTAGGTTTGTACAATAATAATAATAATAATAATAATAATAATAATAATAATAATAATAATAATAGGAGAAGCAGCAGCAATAATGTCATAATAGCATGTAGCCATTTGCCCACTGCGAAAGACGGTTCAGTAACGTTTTAATAGTAATATGGGAAGGAAATAAGATAAGATTGGAAATAACTTATGTAGATGAACTTGGTATATTATGTATACTTAATGGCTTTTTTTTGGCTTTATGAATGTTTACATGTGATTCAGGGGACGGCTTAGTGATGCATAAGTGGTAACTAATTTCTGTAATTACACTGGTAATGAAACTTACATAGAAATTGTGAGTCATTTTTTTAATAAGCTTCTATCAACCTCTGTTAATAATTATTTGTATGTATTTACGTTTGCAAAGGTAGTTCCTGCATGCTTGCATATGCTTTGTCCTTGAAGGAATAGTGCGGAAGACTCATAATCCAATTAGGAGATAGATTTTTGTTTCATCAGAATCAAAAGAAGCTTTTAGTTAAAATATTTTTAGTAGGATTTATAGACTTTTGAGTTGTTTTTATGGAATTCTGGCTTGCTTGGGGAACATGGGACCACTCACTAGTGAGTTGAACTTCTAGCCTTTGTGATATTGACTTTCAAAATCTTCACGAATTAATCCCATGGCTTGTGAAGTGTTCATTTTCTTTAAAAGGGGAATGCAGTATTTCCGTATGGGCGGCGTATCTACTGCTTAACTTCAACTTTTTTTTAAATACAGCTTATGGCGCTTACGCCATATAAACATGGGCGTGATGTTTGTGTTGCGGGCGTGAGAATGTTTGTTTACCTCACGAGAGAGGTTGTGCTGAGGAATATGGGTGTGTGTGGGCGGGAAAGCGGTTGGGGAGGGAGAGGGGGTGGGGGTGGGGTAGGAGTTAGTGTAGTGTGGGCGTGACGGGTGACGGGTGTGATGACACTGACTGTCCTTGAGGATGGGAGAGAGAAGAGTGTACGAAACTCAAGAATCGCCAACAACTCTGATTCCTTCATAATATTCTCCTATCCCCTCCCTCCCCCACCCACTCTCTCTCTCTCTCTCTCTCTCTCTCTCTCTCTCTCTCTCTCTCTCTCTCTCTGATGTTCTTTGTTTATTCTGTTATTCTGCGAAATAGTGAGATAACGTTACTTCAACCATAATAAACATCTTGTTAGGTAATGTTTTGATTCGTAATGTTTTAAATTCTTACACAAAGTGTAAAGAGGTGTATTTATATTTAAGCAGTAATACACGAGATACCGTAACTGCCCTTTATGCAGAAGGTTTTATTATTGGCATTTGAGATCAGGATGTTTTTGTACGTTTCTCATCTAAATGGAACAAGCCCATCTTAGCTGTTAATGAAGAAAAGCTGCAAAAATTCTTCCAATGGTTTCGGACATGTCTTCGCCACGCACTCGCCTGGCCACGCCTAATTCCTCTTCCTCCTCCTCCACCTCCTCCTCCTACCCCAACCCTTTCCTCCGCCATCCACCCCCTCCTGGTCACATAACACCCTTCTTCCTCCTCCCGTCACATAACTCCCCCCCCTCTCTCTCTCCTCTTCTCTCTCTCTCTGTTCCATCACTCCTCTCCTTCCTCGGCCCCTCTATCCTTCCCAGACTTCTCCAGGCATCTCACTCCTTCCTTATGTGCGTCTCTCTCTCTCTCTCTCTCTCTCGTCATGGGTGAGTATAAGTGTGACAGGCTCTTTCGCATGTGATGTCTTGTGGGTTATGTCTCTTTAGCCGCGGATAAACGCCTCGCAAATGATACGCACCTAGAAGCACTTGCAGACAAATATACTTATGTGGGGTGTTCAGATTGTAATGAAGTTGTTTATGAGCTGAGTAACACAAACACACAACACACACACACACCACAACACACACACACATATATATATATATATATATATATATATATATATATATATATATATAGTATATAATTCCAATGTTAAAACCGGATACGTCTTAAGTATAAAAGGCCCATTTAAACACTGGTTTAAACTAGTGTTTCAACGGGTCTTTTATACTTAGGTATATAGCATCTATCTATCTATCTAACTATATATATATATATATATATATATATATATATATATATATATATATATATATATATAGTTACGTATACTTCTATTGACAAAATGTAAATAACCTTCTCGCCATTACCATGAAAAGATATCCAATGAAGGCGGGTAATAAAAATGTGTGCGTGTGTGTATATGAGAGAGGAGAGAGAGGAGAGAGAGAGAGAGAGCAGCGCACTTGTCCACGTCTGGCGGAGGTGTTCGATGTGCCTAAGTGCTGCGCCTTTAGCAGGACTCTCCGTGACTCCTCAACACGTTTTTTACTCAGGGAATTGTAAGTGAATTATTATTTATAATGATTTAAGGTCATCTTTCGTGAGGGGCTCGTGACACGTACTCTTCTTGGTTGTATTTTGGCCGTACCCGAGCGATTATCGGCTGTGTACGGTACGTGGGTGTAAATAATATGTTAATATTTTATTACGAAGTACCCTGAGAATTAACGGTTAAAGAAACTAATGGCTGTTTAGTTTGTCATTCTAGAGAAGTAGTTTGTCGTGATCTGCTTTTTTACTTTTGCCGATATAATTGTGGAGTTAATTCTCTCTCTCTCTCTCTCTCTCTCTCTCTCTCTCTCTCTTCGTACTAGTTGTAACGAGTTTTGTTCATTTTTTTTTGTAGTGTAAATCTTTTTCTCTTCGACTTGTAACACACACACGCACACACACACACAGATGTGTAAGTGGGCAGGAAGAGGATGAAGAAGACTGTTCATCTTCAGCGGAGAGAGAGAGAGAGAGAGAGAGAGAGAGAGAGAGAGAGAGAGAGAGACTGGATGCCCTCGGAGTGTTCCGTGATTCTGTTCTTGTCGGAGTGAGTAAGCAAATTGGTGTCGGGTTATGTAACCCTTCTGTTGAGTGTCAGCGTGACTCTACGTAGTACAAAAACAGCGAGGAGGGGCGTGTACAGTTCATCAGTTTGTCTTGTGATCTAGCTGGTCTGTGTGTTTTGTTGGATATCCGTTTTTTTAAAGAATTTTTTCGCATATTGTGATACTTGGTATTTATGCCACTGTAATAGTCCAAATACAGTTAATTAGGTGGACAATCTTTTTACTATTAAGATGGCTATTTGTCTGTCCATCCGTACTTTTTCAGTCCGCCCTCAGATCTTGAAAGCTACTGAGGCTAGATGGCTGCAAATTGGTATTTTGTTCATCCACCCTCCAGTGATCAAACGTAACAAATTGCAGCCCTACCAACACCGTAGTTTTTATTTTATTTAAGGTTTAAAAAAAAGTTAGCGATGTATTGTACGTCTGACACCGATTGAGGTGCCAGCCACCGAAGAATCTTCATTTGACCACATCTGGAGAGTAACTGAGCGCTGCCTGGTCGTGGTCGAGAGGTTCATAGTATGTAATTCATACTGCAACACACACAGTTTCATACAGTATTATACGATGTACAGAAAACTCGATTGCGCCGAAGAAACTTCTGCGCATTTTTTCACTTGTTTCCTTTTATTCTTGTTCATTAACCGCCTCTGATCAAGTTGTCTCATCCCTTAGTCTCTTTGGATTCATTCCATTTATTGTTGTCGTTAATCCTGCTCGGGAGGAGCTTCTTCAAGAAGCTTCTTGCTTGATTTCATTAAGCCGGCCATATGCCAGCGCGAGCGCTTGTCCCATGGTCACCAGCAAGTGTGGTAAGGTGTTCGTTTATATTAAGCTACCCCAAGTTTGTCGCAGATGTTAAATTTAAATGCTGAATATGCTGTATATGTCTTAACACTTTGTTGGGACTTTCTTAAAAGAAATAAAGCGGATACTGCGAAAAAGTCTCGGGAAACGAAGTGATTCTTGACTGAATTTACACAGTATTCAAGTCTGCTTATCATTTTCCTCTTCATTTCGACATAACTTCCCCCTCAGGATACGTTTTCATAGTTGAAGTAATTGGTAATGTTTTGGTTTTTACGTGCGCCTTTTTTCATTCGTTAAGTTTCTTTAGTAGATTCACTTCAACCGTGCATTTGATGTCTAGACCAGTCCCTTACGACGCTCCTGATTGGCTGTTGATAAGCCAATCACAGGGCTGGAAACTCTCAGTCTCTCTCGCGAGTTCACATGGGTAGGATGCATGTTCCCCCTCTCCTGACGGATACTTTTGAAAGACGTATCCCTCAAGAGAGGTGGAACATAGATCCTACCCATGTGAACTCTCGAGAGAGATTGAGAGTTTCCAGCCTGTGACTGGCTTGTCAACAGCCAATCAGGAACGTCGTAAGGGACTGGCCTAGACATCAAATGCTCGGTTGATGTGAATCTACTATAAGCACAGCATGGCACTGTTGACTGCTTGATTTTTGAAATTTGGGCTGTGGAGCAAGTTGCTTGCGCGAGCGCGCATGCGTATGATTTTTTTTTTTTTTTTTTTTATTATTATAGGCCTCCCGTTTTGCGTTCTGATTCCTGCTCTCCTCCCCAAGCAAAATCCCAAGCTCCCTTTCGACCGTGTTATCTCTCTCTCATAACCTCTAATATAGATGTCTCAGTCATCCTAGCTCCCTTCATTTCAATTTCCTGGGTTCTCCCATTATTCCCCCCACCCCCGCTCCCATGCTTATCTATGTCCATCATCTTTCCAGGGGAAGAGGGGGAGTTTGCTCCCTCCCCGTTCCCAACATCCTAAAACTCCACCCTCCCTCCTCCCTCCTCCTCCACCTCCTTCCCCTTCCCAGTCTATATATTACTGTTTCACTCTGGGATGATGGTTCCCCCTTTCGCATGATTCGACTCGCGAGATAAAATCAATGTTTCAATATCTGTTGTAGGAGCCCCTATCTCTACTTTCATCTTTTTTTAGGGAACGGGTGGGTGGGGGAGGAGGTGTTAGAGACTCCATGGAGGTTTTCGAGACGGATTTAGGAGGAGGACGGACGGACGGGAACGTCGAGAGAGAGAGAGAGAGAGAGAGAGAGAGAGTAATGTTTGAGTTTTAAGAAACGCTTATTCACATTTGTAAAAATGATTACATATGAAGAGAGACTTATGCTTAACATATCGGAGTACCCTCAATTCTTTCCTCTTCTTCTTCTTCTTAGAGAGAGAGAGAGAGAGAGAGAGAGAGAGAGAGAGAGAGTACGAGTGTAATTTTTGAGACTAGAGACATTTAATTACATTTTTATAAGCTATTACTTTTGAAGAGAGAGACTTATGCTTAACACTTCGGAATGCTCCTAATTATTCCTTCATATCTTCTTTCTCTTCTTTTGAGAGAGAGAGAGAGAGAGTATGAATGTGAAATGTAAGAGGTTAAAGAAACACTTCATATAGAATTTTATAAACCATTACATATGAAGTGAGAATTAAGCTTAACATTTTGAAGTGCCCTCATTTCTTCCTCTTCTTTGAGAGAGAGAGAGAGAGAGAGAGAGAGAGAGAGAGAGAGAGAGAGAGGTTCATGTATCTCATGGGTGGAGTCCACCATGAGAGGATGAGACGGGTCGGTGTGTGGGTGGGTGGCGGGCAAGAGGCATTCTCAGGTGCGTTGTAAGCACTGTGTCGGTACAACGCTCGGTGTATAAGGTTTTTTTTTTACAGACCACTATTATGGCACGAGTTTTTACGGTTTAAGCCTTCCTGAATGGAAGCCTCAGTGTACAGCAGCCATAACTTACAAGCTATTACGTAGAGAAATTACCTTCCCAACCCCCGCGCCTTCGTCTCTTACCAGTTTGCGTTCGTCAGCAGCTTTTGATGCTCAGCACAGTAGCAGAGATTCCCGTCTTTCATTTTTGTTTCTCAGCGTCATGGGCGAAGCTCTCTCTCTCTCTCTCTCTCTCTCTCTCTCTCTCTCTCTCTCTCTCTCGTGGCGGTTTGTGCGTCTTGTGGCGTATCTAGAATTATCTTGTTGTATTCTCAGCTGAAATATGTTAGTTAGGTCTTGTAGTTGAATTAACGACGTGATATTTGGAGTGGTAATCATTAACTATTTAGTCGATTGTCTTTTATTTCTTAAATGAATCTCAGTGATCACTTAATAAATCGCTATTGACATCACTCTCGACGACGACTTTTCCCAGTGACATCATTTTATTATGGTCTTGGGTCTGTTATAAGGAGGAAAGGGATTTTTTCAAAAAGCAAACAAACAAGGCGGAATTGTATCATTTGGAAGAGAGTCTTGGCAGCATCATCATCATTTCGTTAAGTTTAGACAAGTCATTACAGATACTTGGATCAGGACCAAGCATACAACTAACCCCTCTTTTGGACCTTTAGAACAAGTTCTGTAAATGTAGCCTCTGTATTATCCCCCACCAAAAAAAAGAAAAATAATTCGTAAAGATATACTTTAACATGAAGTAGGTGGAAAGTGGTAAAAAGTAAGAGACAGTAGAAATTGATAATTTTGCAGGTGAAAGGTTTTATAAAGAGCTGAAATTAAATGTTCAAATTTTATAAACAGCTGAAATGAAATATTCAAATTTTATTAACAGCTGTTGAAATGAAATATTCAAATTTTATAAACAGCTGAAATAGAATATTCAAACACACACACACACACACACACACACACACACTGAGCTTCAGCTAGAAAGCTTGACATTGTCATGGGCACTCAAATCCCTGTCTTATAAATCTTAAGAAGTCAAATCCCTGTCATATATATCTAAGAAAACAAAGCTCAACCCATTCTTTGTTATGTTTTCTTTATTCGTTCTTCTGGATCTGATTTATTTGTTATGCTAACAGCTGACTGCTGAGCTTGATGTCTATGTTCGTGTCTTCAGGTAATAATAATAATAATAATAATAATAATAATAATAATATATTTTCGGCTCAAGGCCATATACATGGGATATACAGAGTGGAGACACTACAATACACACAATCTAGGTACACCAGATGAAATGATAAAAATGATAATGGCAATATCCAGACGCTGCTGAAGTAGTAGCAAAACTAGTATTATTATAATAAAGGTAATGACAGTACTAATATTGAGAATGATAGTAAAAAATATTGAAAATGATAACAGTAAGAAACAGATTGCATACAATTGAATTCCAGCTAGGGACTTTAGGTGGTTACAGAATTAGGGCTAAATACGAAAAAGGAAAAGAGCAAATCTCATTAATAATAGTAATAATAATAATGACTAATGGATTTTGGTGAGCGATTTTACAGTTGGTGAATCCACTTTTTTTGGGCGAGTTGCACATACTTTCTTAACTTTGGATTTCAGGATAAACTTTTTTATCATATAAAGTTGGATGTCCAAGGGAATCGTCACCTCGATCGACGTAGTTTTTCTTAACTGTTGCCATGCCTTATAATCACAATTTAGACCTAAGAAAAATCAATTAACTTACAAATGTTATGAGCGAGTTTCTTGCGTTTGGAATACCCCGGTGTTCTTGCAGAGAACTACTTAAACATCTTGTCTGGTTGATTTCGTATTGTAGCGTTGTTGTTGTTTTTTTTTAACCATTTATGGCGCGCTCGTTCGTGTAAGTTGATGAAAGAGCTTATATCAAAATGCATTTTTCTTAAGCATAGAAAATATTGTGTTAGATTTATTATAAAATGAGTAAAATCTTAAGGGCTTCTTATTAACTACACTGTATCTCTCTCTCTCTCTCTCTCTCTCTCTCTCTCTCTCTCTCTCTCTCTCAGCACATACAAGACTCTCGTCCCTTGCTTCCCCGGAGACAGGAGATTTGGGATAGCTGGGATAATAAGCCAGTATCCCCCTCATCCATTTAGGGCATTTAGTAGCCAAAATCCTCCGTGTAACTTTGAGCCAGGGCTATTTTTCAGCAGCTGCGTATCATGCAATTGCAAAATAGGGAAGGGGAGGAGATAGCTCTTCCTCGCAGTGGAAGAAGGGCTCCGTGCACCTGCAGAGGATATAAATGATCTCGCCTTTTGATATTCGCCGGTATAGGGACTGTCAGACTTTGTATGTATTTATTTATTCACTTAATATTTTTGTTTATTTTATTTTATTTGGTTTATTTATTTATTTTTTTTCTTTTGCGAGTCCCGAGGGAACGGACAACCTGATGCTCCGGTTAATGCAGTGGTTTTCAACCTTTTTTGGCTCATGCACCTTTTCACCATATGTCAGAAATCTCTCTCTCTCTCTCTCTCTCTCTCTCTCTCTCTCTCTCTCTCTCTCTCTCTCTCTCCCAAAAAGTTGTCTGCGTCAAAAAGGTGCATTCTAAATTATATGCAACAAAATATTGACAGAAACACACACGCTTGCGAAAAGAAGGCCTAGTGTTATATATCAGTAATGCTGACCGATGCACACTGCGTTTTGTGTGGTCCTAGAGCCAGTTTGAACCTGCCAATCTGTGCTCTCTCTCTCTCTCTCTCTCAGTCTGAAACCGAATTTCCCCTTGGTTGAGAACCACTGGGATCGATGACACTTGTCTTAAGATAGAGATCCATTGGTGGGTTGTGAGAGGTGGAAGTCAGAATCATGCAGATAAGCAGGGGCAGATAAGGGGATAAATGAAAAGGGGGAACTGGGGATTTTGATTAGTGGGGAGCAGTGGGTATTGGGAAGGGGGTTTGGGTGATGGCATAGCAAAAAGGGAGGCATCGGGTTTTGAAACGAAAGGCAGAGCTGAGCAATTTTGAGTATGAGTTTAAGAGAAGTAGAAAACCAAGGGGAGGAGGGGAGGGAGTTGAAAAAAGGAGGGAGAGCTTGGTGGTATTTTTAAGGGTAGACCAAAGGGTCCGATGGAAAAGGCGAATTAAAGGGTTGAGGAAAAATGGGGGGGCGGGGGGTTGAGGGGTCAGAGAAGTGGTTGGAATAATAGTATGTGGGGAATGGTTAGCTTGGGATGTGTGGGAAGAGGAGGAGGACTCAAGGGTGATCATAAAGGACTTAAAATACAGATGGGAAGGGGGAAGGGTTGAGAGGTTCAGGAAGGGGAGTTATTGGTGTTAAAGGGTGAGGGTTGTTGGAGGGGAGGCGGTGCCGGGGGGAAGGGTTACTTAACTTAGGGGCTTGGTCAGGGAATGTAATTCGCGTCGTCTTTTAGAGGCTTCCTATGTCCGTCTGTCATCCCTTAAGCATTTTCTTTGGAGAGAGAGAGAGAGAGAGAGAGAGAGAGTGTGAGTTTGGACCTCGCTTGATGTTCTTGTGTTTGCAGGTTTTTCCTGATATTTTTTTTTATAATTATCTAATAATTAAGGCATTTATTTCTAAGGGCGAAGTGTTCATTTATATTTCACTTGGACCAAATTCTTCTCTCTCTCTCTCTCTCTCTCTCTCTCTCTCTCTCTCTCTCTCTCTCATCCTGAAAGCACGAAGAGTATCAAAGATATCGTACGCTCGAATATTCCGTATAGTTATTATTTATGAAGCTTCGCGAGGCACCATTGTTAATGCAGGCACCGCCTGCTTTAGTAATACGAATGGCCTTATACGGCATCACCGTTAGATGAAGGCATACGTGCCTGTGTGAATAATTGGAGGCAGGACGTTCCGAGACATTCGAAAATTACAAATGGACTATTTAAGGAGAATCTCTTGAGTGGTAGTCTTCCAGTTAGACAATAAGAGTATCTACGTTTAAGAAGCTTTCCTGTTGATATTTCTCTGCCTCCCGTCATCAAAGGTTAACAACTTTGTAGGGTGAATCGGTAAGATATTTCTCAAACGAAAGACGTAAATGATTTGTTTAGCATATTTATATTTGCCAGCGGCGGGTATTCGGAGACCTCAAGTATTTTATTTCCTTCACTTTGATATCTTTTAATAATTCTAATGAATGTATAGGAGGCTTGTGTGCCGTAAAAAAAAAAGCATGTGCGCGCTTATAAAGAGGTAACATCATAAGCACAAAAATAATCTTTCAGCAAATGTACACAAACATCATCATGCGCGAGTTTACTTTGAATATATATACTGAACCCTGTCAGCTGATAAGATCGCATTGTTTCTTGATATACTAGGAGAGAGAGAGAGAGAGAGAGAGAGAGAGAGAGAGAGAGAGAGAGTTTAAGTAGTGGTGACATGTTGAGAAGACAAGACTGACAGGCACTTAAATGGCAGTGCACTTAACAAGGCAATTAGGGTAGATGCAAGGTCGTTGTTACTCTGAGCGCTGCCAAGTATTGCCCAGAGGAACGGCGGTGCGTTTATTCATCGTATTTTTCTCTCTTTAGCCCTGGAAGTTTGCTTCAGTTCTATGTTTTAAGACCTTTGTGACTTTGCCTGTCGTAACGCCAGTTTATTTATCTTATGCGGCAGGCTAGCTAGCTCTTGATATATTTATTTATTTCCTTTCTTAGCATGCATCTATTTCGACTTACCTTCCAAGTGATAAGATCCAGCAGAGGATCTGTGTACATTTGTAAAATCTTTCTAAGAATAAGCCTAGCTTTTGTGGCCGTCATTGTTCAAGCTTAGTCCAAGGGGAGTCTCTACTTCTAACCAAGTATGAAGGACTGTGTGTAGCCACCAACCACCCCCCCCCCCCTCCGTCTGGTCATTCAACCATCTGTTTCGTAAAGGAACTTCTGCACTTGAAAATCACAGTCTCCATCGTAAGATTAGTTCCCGGTGTGTTGGAGAAGTGGAAATACTCCGTTACTCTACCATTACCATTCTGGTATGAAAGACTCGGCCCATGGTAGCATTCAATATCAGCAGGTGTGTTATGTTGGGATAAAGTAAAAATTTTGTCGTAAATTGAACGTCTCCATAAAAGCATTATAGTCGTAGTAGCGATTTTTTTTTTTTTTTTTTTTTTTTTTTTTTGTAGCTTTTGAAAGGCACGAACTTGCGTTGATGAGTAGATAGACACTATTGAAAATAATTGCACATTATGTGCATCCTTTTTACTTTACACTATAATTATTAATTATTTATATAATTGTTAATTATATATGTATATCATATAACTGTGTGTTGTATGTGTGTACTTTGATGACTACAATTACTATTTCATGATTTCCGTATGCATATTTTTGGTGTATAACCAGATTTTATATATGTATGTATGTATGTATGATACGAAGATTCTCGAATCCGGTTCGCTTCCAATAACATTGCATTACAATAGGTAGCTCAAATTGAGTAGATGTACATTCCTGGAGGAAGTTGTAAAGTTACTTGTATTAAAAAAAAAAATCTAGTGTTCTTGAAAATGCAAATGAAACACTGAGGAAATAACAAAATTCGAACTCTTCATATTAGTGACCTCAGCTGGAGAAGATGTGGCTGAGATTCATTGCGAGTCTCTCTCTCTCTCTCTCTCTGAACTATTTAAAATACCAATTATCCTTCTAGAGAGAAGCCGTTGCGATAACGTTTGCATTATGATAATGCCAAATTGATCTTTTACGAGCCTCGGTATTTGGACCCCGGATGGCTTTCATGCTGAATGCGATCCTGCTGTGTGGCGTTCTTATTTCCCAAGAGGTACAAGTGCTTTACCGGGTATGGGGTTGCAGGAATGTGCCTCTGCCCCGGGTAGTACGAGATACCTGAGCAAAAGCAGACGGGATTGGGGTCTCGTAGAGAGAGAGAGAGAGAGAGAGAGAGGATGCGGGACTTCCTGAATGAGACGGCTAAAGGCGAGGGTGGAGTGTGCAACAGCCTACCTACTCCCCTCCTCAAATAACTGCCTTGGAGGCATTATAAACTCATCTTCGGTCAGCAGCGGCATGAGTCTCTCTCTCTCTCTCTCTCTCGCTAGTCTTAGGATGTTTGTCAGCTGTTTTAGTTTTTTTTTTTTTTTTTTGAAACTTACGCAGAGATAATCTATTTTATGTTTGTTTAATTTCATCTCAGCACCGATTGTAAGGATCTTCTTCGGCTTGAAGTTCTGTTAATATGTCACGCACGCATATACCGTTCATGCCATTATCTACTCTTCCCTACTTCGACTCATAAAGGGTATTATTTCTCTTGGGACTTGCGTGAATGACGTTCCTTGCTGCGACGTCAGTTAAAGTTTTCAAGTAATCTCTCAGTCTCCTCAATTGAAATTCAGATTTATCGAATCTCGACCTTGGAAATTTCAAGACTGAAGTAGTTCCTCACTTGTTATTGGAGCGCCTTGTTGTAATATCGACTCCTGAAACAAATATTTCTTAGAATCTTGCATAGGAAACGTCAGACTTAGATTATATTTTAGAAAGTAAACAACATCGTTAACATGTCGCCTCGAGGACACATTATTGGAAATCAGCCACGAAGTATCTGAAATACTCAATCTTCCTTGTAAGGTGAGTGCACGTGGCCTTAGAAAGTATAGCACTATGGTCTGGAAAAATAGTTTGCTGCCCAGTCAATGAAGCCACAGATCTCTATGCTGTTCTTTTAAGCTAAGGCCAGTGAGACGTTAAACCCAGTGCCTATATCTTGCCCAGGCCTGATAAAATAAAAATTAGTGATGAATTGGGCTTACACACGAGGGGATTCATGAGCCTGATATTGAGAGTATAGATATGTTTTATATAATTTTATATATATATATATATATATATATATATATATATATATATATATATATATGAGTTTTGCCTCAGTAAAGGGTCCGAACAGGACCCGAAAGTACTTGGCTATCTTGCTTTTTCATTTTTTCCTTCGTGGCAAAAAAAACCTTTTATATATATATATATATATATATATATAATATATATATATATATATATATATATATACATCAGTCAAAAGCTAGAAGGAAATTGCAACAATCATACAGAGTTCAAATAGAATTTTTTTTTTCGTGGTTGCCTTTCACCCGAGTACCAACGGGTTCCCACGTGGGTATCCCCACCCAAGCTGGAAGATGTGCAGAGGTTCATACGGAACAAGTCGGAGACTGCATTCACTTGTAAATCCATACAGGCAGGGGTGGTGTCATGAGTGTGGGAAAAAAGAGAAGAGGAATAAAAAATACAGGGATGATAGCAAATCAGCACCATAACAATATGGTCAGACAAAACTTTGAAACAAAGGAAGTTCTGGAGTGCAGAAAGGCGAGGAGGCTGTCAAACTCAGACAGGTCAAGTAAACACAGGTGCAACGGATTCACCTTTGGGCTAAGGGCGGGTTTGGACGCAGGTGGGTCAATAGAATACGAGAGGTCTAGGTATGGAATTTCATAGCAGTTGAGTATGAAGTGACTATTAACCTTAATACAGATGCTCATGTTAAGGTTTTAACGAAGAGTATATTTAGAATGTTGCGCCATTGTTTGTTAAACGCTTTGGATGTTATTTGAAATTATGGGGTAATGATGTTTGCCGAAGTGCATTAACCTATGTTTATAAAATTGCATCGAACGGATAGAAGGAATATAGTAGGTGTTACTTGTGGGCGAGTAGTTTATTTTTTAAACATTCCAGTTACCTGTTCACTTTGGTTCCTTTGGTAATTTGCTTTTATGGCAACAAAACGTTATTGAGGACTTTTGATTAATATACGGTTTAGAAGTTTATTCTCGGTTTAGTGTGATGCAACAATCACTGCTGATTCAAGTTTTTATAGTATGTATTTTTTTTAGTTGTGAAATTGGTAGGGTGCGAGAATTAACTACACGTTTGTACGAACTAACCCCCAGCACTTGGCTAGCTAGTTGCTGTAACACTGGCCTCTAACGTTAATATTTAGGTTGATTGATGAGCAGTCGGGGGAAAAAAAATTGGTCTTGGGAAACAATTTTTGTGACACGTGTCCCAGCTGATGTTTGATACCTCCGAAGATAGAAACCGTGCATGTATCTCCCATAAACTTTGGTGTACATGTTTGAAACATATCAATGCAGAGAATAGACGTTGTCACTAGCTAGAAAATGGTGTTGTGTATATATAGTGAGACTCACTATATACAGCGTCATGGTTTAGAAGTGTTTGACATTTGAATGAAACTCTGTCGCCAATTCCTGACGGGCTGCTGCGAAGTCCCCTCCCGTGCTGACAGGAATATGATTCCGTAAAATACATTGAAGGCAGCCTTTAGTTTCTGATAGATGTCTTGATGCATTCCCAGTTTGGAAATAGAAAGATTCATAGGTAACAGAGATTTAAGTGACCTGTGGATGTTCCTTCCGGTAAACGAGTGGTTGCTAGGCTAGGTTAATGAAAAATCTCCAGCGAAAAGCAGCGATAAGGGCCCCATACGGAACACCTGCTACTGGCGGGCCCTTCTGCACGTACTTTGTTGCCAGCAAAAGGGGAGTGCATGCTATACATGGCAAGGCGCGGTCCCCCCTCGCATACCTCGTGCATGATAATAGTCATGCAGCTGGAAGAAGAAGTCATCAGTAAGCCGAGCATGATTAAGTTAACCGTCGATGCGGTAGCCGTACTGTGTACTTCGATTTCCTGTAACTGCTAGTTTTTTCTTCTTCATCTTCTTTTGGCTGTGTTGGAAGAAGAGTCCTGGTTTTCATTCCGTTTAGTGAGCAATTTTTAATATGATTGGTTGTCCTCCACAGTCAATGAGGGTGAGTGGGTAAGTGGGCAACAAGCAAAAGGCTGTACGGGTCGAATGGTGTTTTAGGGCGGTGGTTGTTGTGTGGTGGTGCTGGGGTAGGTGCTCCGTCTATGCCTCCTCCTCCCCCTCCCTCCTCTTACGAGCCTTGCCATCCAACTCTACCGTCCACGACTATTGGCCCCTAAAACTCTCCCTTGGGGACGCCATTCTATTTCGACTTTTCTCGTTTCGGTGCCGATCGCTGTTGCTCCGGTGAGCATGTCGTCGAAGGAACCGTGGCGTACGTTGTCGACGTAGATTTTATGAATTAAGAGGTGGCTCCAGGTGTGGCAATGTCGGGTGGGCCCGCGACCTTGGATCCTCTGCCTGAGGCGACTCCACCCAGCCAGGCTGGCCACCGCCTTCCTGGCAGTCTCTCTCTCTCTCTCTCTCTCTCTCTCTCTCTCTCTCTCTCTCTCTATCACGGCCCTCTGTTGCTTCTTCCCTCCCCCTCCCCCCTCTTGTAAGCTCTCATCTCCACCCCATCATCGTCAATCGCTCCTGTTCACTCTTCAATTGCTCTCTGCGTCAAGGAAGGTTCTTCACCCACCACCGTTCTGTACCAGTCGCTATTATTTATATAAATAACAAATATTTGCGCACCTTTTTTTATCACAAAAAGCTATTCATTCCAGATTCGCTATACGTCAAATGAATTGTAACGCTCTTACTCCATAACCTATAGTATTGGACATCAAAACAAAAAACCAGATCCAAGGGTCTGCAGTTGGCAGTTATTTTATCAGATTGGAAATTATTGCAGTATTTCACTAGATTTGGACTTGATGAAAGTGTTGCTATGGTTCTCTGGTGCTACCATGAAGTTCTCTTATGTAAATAATATGGGAGAAACTTGTAATGTGATTGATGGTGCAACGGAAAATATCCAGTAAATAACAGGATTTTCTGGTTATTTTACACAACTGTCTGCGACCTAGTTGTTATGACGCCAGGAGATATATATATATATATATATATATTATATATATATATATATATATATATATATATATATATATATATAAAATTCTCTGCCTCTCATCCTCCTCTATACAAGCATTGGTTGTCTCTTTGTTATACGATTTCTTTCTCTGACAAGTTTTATACCTCTGTTGTTAGAAATAAAGTTATCGAATTCTGTTACGTTCTGAGGCACTGTTTTAATATAAGCACCATAACGCAGCCAAAGCATGCATAAAAAATTATGTTCTCCCAAAAGAGTTAAGTGCACCTGTAACGTCTTGCTTATTTTTGTAACCGTCTGCATTATCAAGAGGTCGCAAACCTATCAATTAAAAGTTTAACCATTTTTGAAAGATAACTATTATTGTTTAGCCAGTCTTGTTTGTCAAAAACTGCTCGGGAGGAGCTGGTTGGGTTTTAGTGGTGAGAAGGGGGTAGGGGTAGAGTGTGTTCTTTGCAGGGAGGAGTGCTGGGGGTGTGGGGAGGCTAAGTTAGTTGACTGGGTAAAGAATGCTGTGACACCCATCGGTTCAACAACCTTATTGAGACGTCGTCGTCGTCATGAATGCATTTAAGATCCTTCTGGACAGATTGTGCTCTTAACGAACAGTTAAGACGGTAAAAAATTTAACTTCCATACGTGTAATTACTCTGTCTGGCTAATTAAGCTAGTTGGTGGTTATTTACGATGGCTCCAACACTGCTACTCTTGTTTCATTCTCTCTCTCTCTCTCTCTCTCTCTCTCTCTCTCTCTCATATCTATATACAAGACTTCAGATTCTAGTGAGCTGCAGTGATTACAGATGAAATGTAATTTATTACATCCTGTCTGCACAAAGTGATTGTGAGGAAAGCACACAAGTGTTGCCAGGGAAAAATGACGGTGCGGAGATATTTGAGATATGCTCTTGATAACCTGGCGGTAGAATGTAGAGACAACTCTGAGCGATTTTGATTAGAAGAGCGAGATATTGAGATAAATGTGATAGGGGACCAAGATAGGTCGGTGAAATTGGAAGCTCTTGTCAGGGATTACCGGAGTTGTGTTTGATTGGTTGGTGTATGGGGTAGATGATAGACCTTGAGAACATTGTTTTCTTCTTGGTCTGACCTGGTGTTGGGACGGTTTTATTTGTAGCGTTTACTTATATCTCGTTTGATTTAAAGAGAATGACTGATGTCCAAATACCAATCAATATCTGTAAGTTGTAGTTTACTGTGAATACGCGCATTATGCTAGTTGCATTTCAACTCCTATTTCAATGGTCTCCTGCTAAAGGTCTTGGTTCACTTTTTTTTCTTTGTCATTCATTCCTATTCGTAGCCCAAGATATTTAAAATGTTAAATGTTCAAGTCAGTAATGGTACTTCGTCAGTAAATTTTCATGCAGTTAGTGCCAGAAATACCCAAATCAATCAGCGCATTCTTTCATTGGTGTTATCAAACACACAAGACTGTGTCTCTACCATTATTGGACCTAACAGAACAATTCTCCTTCACTGTTGTGACTTAGAAGCTCGTAACATTACACACAGGTTGAGCGTTCAGCGTCGTAAAGTAGCTACTTACTCCCTTCAAGTAAGGTTCGTTATCCTCTCCCTTGTCCCATTTCCTGCCATTCGTCACACAACTTCGTTCAGTAGAATGGATGGTGTTATCGTTATCCTCCCACACCCCATCCCCCACCCCTCACCCACACCTCTCTCTCTTCTCTCTCTCTCTCCTCTCTCTCTCTCTCTCTCTCAGAGAATCCGAATTACAAGGCTCTTCCTCCTGCCAGTTTTGAATAGCCAGGATATATGAAGAGAGACATCAGGCTGTATAGATCTGTATGTATATAATAAACACTGGAACGGGTTAATTAAAAAATGAATGTTGTGCATAGGACGCGTTCACCAATTTGTTATCGCGAGCTGAAAACCGTCAGATATAATGAGCGAGTCTGAATGTAAGAGTCACTGCCTTTGGTATTATATATAATATGGGACTTCAGATGGATTGATGCGTTTTTTAATTTTTTTTTGAGTTTTTTTTTTTGGGAGGGGCCATTTTGTAGTGTCATTTATACTTATTGACAACTAGTATTTACAACATTAGTGTTTTACAAAATGGACCTTTTTGATTTTGTAATTATTTGAAAACTGGTGTGATGTGGTGAGACGTATATTCATTTTAGGTTGCAATGTTTTTAACTACTTAGAACTGCAAGAAAATGAAATATATTACTGTTGAGTCCCATATAATACAAGAAAATGAAATATATTACTGTTGAGTCCCATATAATACAAGAAAATGAAATATATTACTGTTGAGTCCCATATAATACTTATGGTAAGATTTTTTTTCTAAGTATACAGTGCAAAGAAAAATTTTGCTCCTCGGCAGCAGTGCTTCTTCACTTGCAAGAAATTGAGTGTCATATTTCTTCAGAAAAGACTTTCTTACCCATTCTCCCACCTGTACTGAAGTCCAAGAGAAACTTGGGTGCCTTTTCCTCTTTCTCTTTAACCCCTGTACCACCACCCATCTCATATTAGCCTTTGGTTCCCATCCCAACCCCCGGCAGACTTTCTCTGTCCTTGAGTTCTGGTCTCCTGTCCAAATCCGGTGCCATCCTTTTTCAAGTTGTTTATTTGTTTATTTGTATTAACTCCGTTATTTGGGTCAAGTGGTATTACCTTTCACGGCACAATATATCTATCTATCTATCTATCTATCTATCTACTATCTATCTATCTATCCATATGCAAATAAAGTCTTCTGTGAAAACAGGATGTCTCCAGTATAAAAGGACCGTTAAAACAGTGTTTTAATGGGCCTTTATTACTTGAAGACCTATTCATATAGTTTTATGGAATGCTTTTGTAACATGAATCTTATATTTCTGGTGACTTAAATTTTCCGTCTTTAGATTGTCATTTTCCCTATTGATGTTATTTTTCCATGATGTGCTTTTATTCCCGATTTGGTAATATTATTTTCCCACCCACAGTTCCTTTGTGTTTAATCTGACTTTCCTTCCTACCAAAACCAACTCCTTTTCTTTTATCTGCTCATTTTTTTTCTCCATCGCCTATCCACCCATCCGAGTCGAACCTCCCTTTCTAATGCCCCTTCTCGTCAGCCCCTCCGCCCTCTTCTTGCCGGTAAACGCCTTCTTAGAATCGACACGCCCACACCCGACAGCTGCCCTTAACCTCCACCCCACCATCCCTATCACTCCACAACATTCTCCCCTACCCCACCATCACTGCTTCTCTTCCAACCATGAGGACCGTATTCCTAGGCCAGTCTTAGCGAAACGTCTGACGTTTTCTAATTGGGCTTCATTTCTTATCGGATATAGTCATTTCTTCCAGAGTATTTTCTGTACAGTTTTCTCAACGGCCGGCGTAGATATCGAGCCACATTTCTATAAAGGCATACCTAGTAATACTACCATATATATATATATATATATATAGATATATAATATATATATATATATATCTATGTGTGTGTATATATATATATATATATATATATATATATATATATATATATATATGTATATATATATATATATATATATATATATATATATATATATATATTGCTTAACATCACCGTGATTCATATATGCGCATTACGCTACAGATGTCCTTTAATATCTAATTCGCTCTACCGAGGGGAATTTTTTAGTCATAAAAAAGTTCAATATATTATATATATATATATATATATATATATATATATATATATATATAATGCTAGTTATTCTCCTAAAAGCAATACCCTAGGAATATAGCGAGCAGAAGTCAGTAGGTACCAAGTGCTTTCACGTCTATTCTCGCAGATGAGACAGAATAGTAGAAGTAAAACGTAATTAGCAAGAAACTAACTGAGACGTCCGCTTTTAAACCTTGTTATTTTTCTTACAGTACTTAAAATCTCTTTTACCAGCCCCTGATCCCGAAATTGTTTGTCAAGGAAGACTTGTGTGACTCCGCATCAGGTAGTACGACGGCCTAGGTTTCATGAGGTCTCCTCTCTCTCTCTCTCTCTCGTACGTCATCGTCCACTTGAGCGCCGTTGTCCATCATCAGTGCTAAAACGGCATCAACATCCGCCTGTGATTTTCGTATCTCCATATTCTTGCCGTTTCACCTTTTTGAAACTCCCCCCCCCCCCCCCTCCCCCCTCACCCTTCTCCGTCCCTGGTGGTGGTCAGCTCCACCCTTCCTTACTACTACTCGCAGGTGGAGGGAGCGTCTTCTCCATCCCCCCCCCACCCCCAACCAATCCCCATCCCTCCTGCTTTCGCTGGCGTCATCTTCCTTCGCCTTCTTCTTCCCAGCAGCGTCAGTTTTTAATCTCACAAAGTTTGTCTTGGTGTGCTGTTATTTTGTCACAGGTGTGCGTTTCTCTCTCCCTCTCTCTCCTTCTCTCCTTCTCTCTCTCTCTCTCTCTCTCTCTATATATATATATATATATATATATATATATATATATATATATATATATAATATAATACTATTCGTACATGGAACGCCACTTCCATTAAAGGGAATGCTCAGAAGGAAAGGAAGAAGACGACGCCGCTACCGAGGACGTGGTGGGATTGAGATGAAGGCGGGGACGTTTTGACCGATTCCCAAGGTCAGCCTTCAAAACCTCTCTCTCTCTCTCTCTCTCTCTTCTCTCTCTCTCTCTCTCTTACCCCGTTTTCGGTTCTTGTCTTTGTCAAGGAGGATCATCCTCCTTGACTGCCTGACCTCCCGTTCGTTCTCTTACGACGCATTACACTTATAAAAGCTCAACCTCTATCCCTTCCCCTCCCCCTCCCCTATCCCCTCCCCGCTCCCCTATCCCTTCCCCAGCCAATGTTTTTTTTTTTTACCGTAGTTGCTCTTGGCTAGGTCTATCATTCTAGTTTTTCTTTTTTTATTTTTATCCTGGTCCCTCTGTTTATTATTAGTTTTGTCCAGACGAATTTAAAAGCAATCTCTAAGACAGGAAAATAAGTAATATCCACTCAGTTTTTAAAAGCAGATTTCCAGGGTTAGGGCAAGTTTTCAAACTCCAAGAAATCTGAATATTCCATTAATTCAACCCCCCCCCATTTACTTGAACAATTTTAAGATTATATGCATATTTATATATATGATACATATGTATAGTAGTATATGTATATATATATATATATATATACATACATACATACATACATATACACTGCAGTTGTGATCATATGAGCTTATGAAATATGCCAGGTTTTTATCTCTAAGAAGTATACTATTTTCATGACTCGAAAAAAAATGCTTTTTTTTTTTTGTTAGGCGTAAAGGACTGGCAACCACATGTTCTAATCTAGCCCAAACCTGATGAAAATAGAATATGATGAAGCCTAAACTTCGAAGGAGTCTAGGGAGTGGCAGTATGAGTCAACTCATACCGCTTTTATGTTTTAGTTAAACGCAGTCTCATCAGCGTAACAGTAGATATTCTTTTCATGCGATGGGCCCTTGGACTCTACAGTCAAATACAAGCAACTGGAGAAAATTCGGTAATAAATTTAAGTTTATTTCTCCGTACTTTTTAACAACACAATTAGCCTGGGAAATTTGTGAGATATCAAGTTGTACGGGTGCCTTACATTGCTATTAAGAATTATCGTACATCGTCCATCCTCTCTCTCTCTCTCTCTCTCTCTCTCTCTCTCTCTCTCTCTCTCTCTCTCTCGCGTTCCTTGTTTGTCTCTTCTTCAGTTTCTGTCTTTTTTCCACTAATATTTTACTCTCTTCTCTGCTTTAATAGCATTCCTTTAATTTTTTCTCTTCAGTTTCTTTCTTTCTCCAAAGTATAAGTCTCTCTCTCTCTCTCTCTCTCTCTCTCTCTCCTCTATCTCTCTCTCTCTCTCTCGCTCCCTCCGTCCTCATCTCTTCCTCTTCTCTCTCCCCGTTAATAAATATGCCGAAGTCATTTGACCACTTTATAAGCAAAGAATGCGTACTGTGTTTGATGATGTCACACCTGACATTCTTTCGTGCGGGTTTTAAAATTCCTCGAAAACTTCTTTCAAGCACCATCCCATTTTGTTCTTTTCGGGGGATGGGGAAGGTGGATAGGGACGCGGGAGGAGGGTGAGGGGGGGGGGGGGCGGCTGGCGTACGGGTGTTCTTTTGGTGGGGGTGAAAAGGCGTAGATCTTGTGTACCCCGATTGCGCAATCGCACTCATTCAAGGAGTCTGTCCACATCACTAGCTAGCTTCGCAGAAGTGGTTTTAACTAACCTTAATAGCAGCTCTCTCTCTCTCTCTCTCTCTCTCTCTCTCTCTCTCTCTCTCTCTCTCAGCTGTTTCTTGAAACGTAGCTTATTATGAGTATGCTAAATTTTCAAGAGAGGAGTATGAGTAAGGCACTCAGTAGAACAGTTTTCTCTTTTTTAATCATTTATGATAATTTTCGTTAATAAAGATAAATGCCAAGTGCTTAACTTTTCATTGTCAAGTTTGTTTAATTCCCTAAGTAGTAAATCAAGAACGTTTGTAATTGCTATGTTAAGAAAGGTGTTTGAATTTAATGATAAAGAAAATAGAGATTTTCCATCTTTATACCTTAATACTAATATTAAATTACTCATTTTGTAAATCTTTGGATTTGTTGCGTAATGTTTTTTGCCGACTTTTCTGACGCAAGTCATGAATCCCATGACTGTCACATTATACTTTTAAGCACAGTTCACAATTGCCTTACTTTATTTAGTTGACTTATATGATTTGCTTGGTGGTTTGTGTGTGTACTTACTTATGTGATTGTTTCTTCATCTTTTATTACTTCTGATTTTCTTCAGTTTTTGCGCATTTCCTCACTGGTGCTTCATGTTCTGTGGGGGCGTTTGTTTGCAGTTTAGGTACAAACATGAGAGTGTTCGTTCGTTGTATTTAATAGTAATGATATTAGAAACTGACGGATAATTTTTATTAGGACGACAAAGTAATGTGTGAAACTGAAATGTCCTGCTAATATGCATTGTGAACATCCTTCTCCCCTTCTGAAAAGAGATTGGGAAACAAGATATAGTAAGTAAACGATGATGATAAACAAAACTGAAATATTTTTCGGAATCTCCCACTCAAAAAATTAAGACCTGATATAGGTTATAGTCAGCTCTAGTCTAAATATCCCAGTTTACTTGTTTAGGAACCAATTACATCTACTATAAAGGTTTCACTGAACACACAGTTCAGTAAGTTTGTTCAATTATATAGTTTAATTAGTTGTTTTTTTTATTCTGAAAAAAAAAATACCAGAGAAAATTCCGTCTGGAGACGATTTTATTCAGCAGATGATTCAACTTATTTTTTTTATTATTATTTTGCTCTCTCCATAGAGCAGACACTTCAAGACCGCAATAAAGTTTCATGTCGGATCCGGAGAGCGAGGAAAAACTCTTAAATGTGCACTAGGGAAAGGCTTCCAAAGCACACTCGGCCGATTTCGCTGTCTGCATTCAAAGTGACCAACACCCTCCCTCCGTTGCTGCTGCTGCTGCTGCTGTGCTGCTGCCTGTAGTTGTTGTTGTAGATGTGGCCAATTTTACCTACTACTTGTAGCTGTTGTAGCTGCGGCCACTTTTACCAATTGTTTGTAGCTCTTGTAGCTATGGCCACTATTACCTGTTGCTTGTATCTCTTGTAGCTATGGCCACTTTTACCTGTTGCTTGTATCTCCTGTAGCTATGGCCACTATTACCTGTTGCTTGTATCTGTGGCCACTTTTAGGCCACTCATACCAATTGCTTGTTGAGCTTGTAATTGTGGCCACTTTTATCTGTTGCTTGTTGCTTGTATCAGTGGCTACTTTTAGGCCACTTATACCAATTGCTTGTAGCTCTCGTAGCTTTGGCCACTTTTACGTGTTGCTTGTATCTGTGGCCACCTTTAGGCCACTTTTACCAATTGCTTGTAGCTCTTGTAGCTGTGGCCACTTTTACGTGTTTCTTGTATCTGTGGCCACTTTTACCTACTGCTTGTAGCTCTTGTAGCTGTGGCCACTTTTACCTGTTGCTTGTATCTGTGGCCACTTTTACCCACTGCTTGTAGCTCTTGTAGCTGTAGCCACTTTTACCTGTTGCTTGTATCTGTGGCCACTTTTACCTACTGCTTGTAGCTCTTGTAGCTGTGGCCACTTTTACCTGTTGCTTTTATCTGTGGCCACTTTTAATAACTGCTTGTAGTTTTTGTACCTGTGGCCACTAGATTTATCTACTGCTTGTAGCTGTGGCCACTTTTTACCTACTGCATGTAGCTGCTGCAGCTGTGACCATTTGCACTTACTGCCTGTAGCTGGCCGCGACGTTGCTTATTACTTGTACGTGCCAAGCCGGTTGGTGCTTGGAGGTGTCTGCCTGCTTTCGTGCTCTTTAACATGCACGACCCGTACCCATTCAATCGGGATTATTTTTGGGATGGAGGTAAGACACCTCTCGCACCACACACGAGTCCTAAAAACAAGTTTGGTTCAGATGGAAGAAAGAAAAAGATTCCGTGTCTCCCGGTAGTTTCGAGGTGATGGATGAAGTTTATTAGAAATCGTAAAGGCAAATTTCCATTGTTTTCTTGCAAGGTACGGACGAGGTTTTGTCGGGGTGGCGTTTCTGGCGATGTTTATTGTTCTAAAATGATGGTTCGTATATTTTTGGCTTTGTTTATTTTTCTGCCGTTTCTGGTCGCGAATGGTTTTATCCCTGACTTTGTTTACTTGTCGGGATTTAGAATGTTTTCGTAGGATGAATAAGTTAAATTATGGTAATCTGATTTGAATGATGGCTTATATTCGTGGAATCCGCTACATTTTTACTTCTGGATTTCAAGCTATATTTTCAACTTTCAGCCCAAAACGATACATGTATGACCATGATTCTCTCTCTCTCTCTCTCTCTCTCTCTCTCTCTCTCTCTCTCTCTCTCTCTCTCTCTGTCATGATATATTGATTGTTTGGTAAAGTGAATGTAGTTACTGTTGTTGTGGATGTGAAGCCCATTGTTAAAACTGTTGTAATTTTTAAGGAGTTTAAATGAATTTGAAATACGCCATGACCAATCAGAATGTAAATATTATTAATTTTTTATTTTGATCGCCGATATTGTAAAGTGTCTTTATTCTTAAAAGCCAAGAAAACCGCCTGGTTTCTATTGAGATTAATTTAAGCGTTTGACATACTTTACTTCGGATCACTTTAAGCCAACTTTTATGCGGAGTTTCGAAGTTCAGTGCACTTATGTGAGATGACGTAAGATTCAGTTAACATCTACTGACTAAATAAGAGAAGCTGTAAAACCGATGTAGGATATTTACCGGTGATATTGTATCTTAGCTCATGCGTGTGCGCATAATTTATTGATGCGTCTAGATCAAAAGAGAAGACAAGTTTACTACAGAATTAAGTATATGCATGCGTGCGTGCTCACAGATGTTGGTTTATGTACATACATAAGTAAATTCTATTATGTTTTTAAAGGCAAATTCGCAGTGAAAACTATTTTACTAAGATTCCAGTAACAAAATACCTTCTCACAGCCTGTATGTCTTTACCATTTTTCTCAACTTCTTGCGCTTTCATTTGCTATGGTTTCTGTCGAATTATCCGGGTCGTCCGTAATCCTTCCCGCACTTTTGTTTTATCCTTTTGCAAACACTGAACGGCCAACATAAATTCTATTGGTCTGGGCGTTACCCTAAAATACTTGTCAGAAGTTTTTGCCAAGATCGTCAATTTATTGGCCGATCTTTATACATTTGTCGTTTTCGTGTGGTCCTTCCAGTGTTTGTCATGGAGAAACGCGATTTTTTTTTTCAGTTTTAAAATTAAGTAAACAACGAGGGAATTCGGTAGAACAATTGCGGCAATTATAAAGTTTTTTTTTCCAGTTTTAAAATTTAGTAGATAACGATGGAATTTCAGTAGAACAATTCTGGAGATTAAAGGTATTTTTCAGATTTTAAAATTCAGTAAACAACGAACGAATTGAGAGGATAATTGCGGAGATAAAGTTTTTTTTTCTTTTATTTATTTTTCAATTTTAAAATTTAGTAAATAACGATGGAATTTCAGTAGAACAATTCAGGAGATTAAAATTATTTCTCAGATTAAGATTTAGTAAACAACGAAGGAATTCGGTAGAATAATTACAGAGATCGGTTTTTTTTTTTTTTTGCAGCTTTAAAATTTAGTAAGCAATGAGGGAATTCGGGAAAACAGTTGTGGAGATTAAAGGTTTTTAAAGTTTTAATTTGAGTAAAAAGAGTGAATTTGGTAGAACAGTAGTGGAGATTATTTTTTTTCTTTTTGCTTTATTTGGTTTTAAAA
This sequence comes from Macrobrachium nipponense, assembly GCF_015104395.2. Taxonomy (NCBI): domain Eukaryota; kingdom Metazoa; phylum Arthropoda; class Malacostraca; order Decapoda; family Palaemonidae; genus Macrobrachium; species Macrobrachium nipponense. The sequence goes on from NC_061095.1 coordinate 8,275,965, forward strand.
CTGAGTAAACAATGAGGATAGAGTTTTTTCCTCATCTTTTTTCCTTTGATTAGTGTCTTGGAGAATACGAAAAATTCGGGTATTATAATGAGCATAAATCACCCAAGTGTCCCGAGTCAAGTGTTCAGTGATTAATGGGATCTCGTGAGGAACGTGCGCTTAATTTGTCTGTCCGGCTAGTATAGTAGATATTTGTCACTAGCTCATTATTTAAACGACTGATTCTTCTGTAAAGGATAAATTCTGCAGTTTTGTTTTGGTGTAGTAACTGCTGTACAGTCTGTTTGAGGTTCTGGATACTTTTATTCTGTAAATGCATAATTAGTTGAATTAATATTAGAAATTGTTATTGTTAGTATGGGCAAAGAATAAAGTTACGACGGATTATGTTTTAAAATCGAAAGGCCGTGAACTCGGTAGTAATACCTGTACTACAGTTTGACTTCTCAATATAAAGGCTGTAATATGAAAAAAGAAAAAAATGCCATTTTTAGGCTGTAATATTTTCTTAAAATTGTCATTTGTTGGCCTCGTTTTACCAGTTTTAAATATTTTATTGTCTGCAAAGTTGCATACAGTTTTTTCTCTCTCTCTCTCTCTCTCTCTCTCTCTCTCTCTCTCTCTCTCTCTCTCTCTCTCTCTCCTGAATGTTTTATTTTTTATATAAGTTTTACCATTCATTTAGAATATTCGTCATCCAATATTTCATAAACAACGAGAGAGAGAGAGAGAGAGAGAGAGAGAGAGAGAGAGAGAGAGAGAGAGAGAGAGAGAGCTTTTGCGTCACCCCACAAAAGAAACTGCCTTTTTAGAATGTTGACAATATTGGCAACGGTATGAGTTATTTGCTTTATTCAGTACATGACTATCAAATGCACACATTCATTTTTTACACGGATGTGGAATTTGCATGAGCCGCAATACAAATTTGAAAGTCCAGTTTTTGTCAGGAGAGATGCGAGCATCCGAATTATACATTCGGATTTGTGTTTTTTTTTTTTCTTTTATATATTTGCATTCTGATCTGGAATTTAGTTTTGTAACTTAATGGCCTTTTGTTTATTTCCGTATAGATATCTGATATAATAATAATAATAAATAATAATAATAATAATAAATAACTAATAATAATAATAATAATAATAATAATAATAATAATAATATGTTTACAGTTTTCCTGTAGATCGTGGTAAGAAGACCTGGCCTAAAGATTTTCCAGAATGGTTACATAGAGGTGCTAGATATACCCATGCCCCCCTACCCCTCTCCCTCTCCACACAAACAAGAAATTCAGTTTTTATTCGAATTGGAATACAGTCTTTTGAAAGGTGATCTCGCGCGTGTGTGTGTATATAGCTCCCTCACTAGGAGGTGCGTTTAGACAGGAGGGGCAACAGATCGACTCTCGCCTTGCAAAATAACGATGAAAATATCCTTCCTGGATATAAAGAATATTTCGCTTTGAGTTACTGGAGGAACGATAGGCGTTGTGCCTCTTCAATGGAGCTTTTAAGAGTCTGTCATGCACTGCGCGTGATTGTGGATTTGGGTTTCCAGTTGTTGGGTTTGGGAACGTTTGAAACATTCTCATCCGGAATCATGTTGTTTGACAAGTTCTCATCCGGAATCAGTGTTGGTTGAACTTTCTCATCCGGAATGTGTTGATTGACACGTTCTCATCCGGTATCTGTGTTGGTTGAAACATTCTCATCCGGAATCAGTGTTGGTTGAACCTTTCTCATCCGGAATCAATGTTGGTTGAACCTTTCTCATCCGGAATCAATGTTGGTTGAAACTCTCATCCGGAATCAGTGCTGATTGACACGTTCTCATCCGGAATCTATGTTGGTTGAAACATTCTCATCCGAAATCAGTGCTGGTTGACACGTTCTCATCCGCTCGTTCTCATCCGGAATCAATGTTGGTTGACACGTTCTCATCCGAAATCAATGTTGGTTGTCATATTTTATGAATGTTTGATATTGCTTATTCATATCACGTTTTCTAATCATGGCATTTACATACTTTGAATAGCTAACTGGAATTTTCATTCCCGGTAAATATATTTATTATAATTTACTCATCCTTTTTTTTTAAGTTTGACTAAAATATCCAAATAGCCCTCTGTAAAGAACTGTGCTCTGTGCCAGCCTTATTACTAACAGAATGAATTTCTCCTTACCTTGGAATCCATTGACAGCTCTTTATGGTTTTCATGCCAAATATCCTCAGCTTTTCAAAGTGCCCAGGCATATCTTTATATATATACTCACTGTGGAAGGGTCGTATGCACAGTCAGTCCTCTCTCTCTCTCTCTCTCTCTCTCTCTCTCTGGAGTTCTTTAAGTAGCATTTGTTTGACCTTTATATACCACCCATACGAACAACATAAGGGAATTACCTTACGCCTTTTACTTGAAAGGGAACTGCCCTAATTGGAAAATTTGGTCTACAACAACCCCCCCCCCCCCCCCTACCAGCCGTCCGTCTCACCTCTACCCCAATTAGGCGTCTGCCATTGTGGTCCGATGATGAAATGGCAGCGACTAGATTCTGAGTGTTAAGAATGGCAAGGCGTCATCCCATCGCAGGGAAAGAGGTGCAATTACACGCATTTTTGTGTGTAATACAAGGATGTGGGCGTGTTGTTGCTCGCGCCGAAGATTATCGCGATTTTTTCCCCTCTCTCTCTCTCCTGGTTTGTGGCTTACGGTCCGCCCGGCACTTATCAGCTCATAAAGTGCCACCGCGGACTATTTACTGGTTAATTAAGTGGTATTCTTATATCAAATGTATGTTCTTGCTACTGCTGTGTTTATCGGCTTCTCTTTTTTCCAGTAATCAACATTTTTCGGGTATATTTGCGATGGAGTGTACTTTGGGGCAGTAGGTGAAAGGCGTACTCGATAATAATAATCATCCTCGTGATAATCTTAACATTCTATACATACTATATATATCATTATAGATATATATATATATATATTATATAGATATATTATAATAATTATATATATAGACACATATATATAATAGCTATATATTGTGTGCGTATTTTATCATAGGGAGAATAAGGAGAGTGCACGATTATAAGTGTTAGGTTGTATTTTCTATTTTTTGAATGAAGTTGAACAGGGGTTGAGTTGACTGGAAAGTAGGGAGGCTAGACGGAAAGAAACTCAGTTTCTCTCTCCTCCTCCTCCTCCTCCTCCTCCTCTTTTTCTCTTTTCCCATCGTTTACAGATATAGAAGTGAGTGGCATATAGTTAGCTGGCTGACGCGCAACCTTCATCACAAGAAGAGAGAAGTAAATTTTGTTCCTGCTCTTTCCGTGAGTCGTGAGCCGAGCTAATGACGAAATTGTATGGCTGGGTGGGAAAAAAATAATTGCCATAGACCTCTACTATTATAGCTATACACTCCCATACCTATACTCTATTTTTTTACATCTGTCCATCCGCCTGTGGTGTTTGCGTATGGTAACACTGCGTCCCGGGCTTTAGGTAGTTACGCTATGTGTAAGTTTTAGGTAAATAAAAGGATATCTGGAGGTACATTTGCAACTGAAAAGTGTTTTGATAATTTACTGTATGCGAATTACACCGTCAATATTCGAAATAGGATATTATTATAATCGATGAATGTAAGCTGAATGAAACTATCTAAAGCCCGGGACGCAGTGTTACCATACAAAAACACACAGGCGGGTGGACAGATGGAAAAAAACCCAGTATAGGTACATTTCCTTTTTCCCTCTTTGAGTGCCGTGACATTTACTTATTTATTTAATTAGTCATGCATTAAAATTGGGTCTCATTACGCTATGGGGTTGACGCCCGTCCGTGTTTTGTTGCGAAGTCGCTCCTGTTCCACCATAACAGCTAGAAAAGTGATGGTATATATAGGGGTGGTCTGGCCATGTCGTTATGCAAGAGTTTTGAAAAGGCCTTACCTATCACGTAATTTAGGCAAATAGGAAGGAAATGGGAGGTTTTGTTAATCACCCATTTACTGTGCATTATTTATAAATAAATTATGAATAGTGTTACTGGTTGTTATCAGCGAAGCGAAGACTTACTGGAAAGGGGCGCATTTCTGGTGGCCCGGCCCTAACGTTATTCAAATGCTGATATCTCCAAACATATTGAAGAAAAAAGAAAAATGCTTTCGGCCGGTAAAACTTACATCTTTAAATTTCATTCCATATAAGATTAATTCTAAAGTATCATAAATTCACATATAAATGATATTTTAATTATTGTATTATAATTTTCGTCACGACCCGGCCCTAACGCTATTCAAATGCTGGTATCTCCAAAAGTATGGAAGGTAAAAGAAAAATTATTTTGGCAGATAAAACCTTACATCTTTAAATTTCATCCCATATAATGTTTATTTTTAAAATATCATAAATTCACATTTAAATGATATATAACAACCCTTTGATGGTTAGGCTTCCTGAGTTATCTCCTTTGCGGCGCCCTACTGGTGTTAGATTTAATAACTGTTGCATCTCAAGAAGATTGTTGTCCTGTTGAAATGAAACCTGAATAATTCTTTATTTCTTTCGTTATAAGAAAGTATGTCTGGCCAGGTGTTTACAAGTGCGAAAAGTATTTAAAGAAGAAGCGAAGGGCTAAGAATTTTTTTTACGGTCGACAAAATGATGACAAATCTTAAAAGAAACAAGAAGGGCAATAGAACGAATAAGAAACGTGGAGGGATTTGGAGACAGGTAGCAATAATAGTAGTAGTTTTGCAATAATTCATTAGATTTAAAGTGTTTCATACTTTCTGTACAATTGACAGAGCCTATAATGAAAAAAGCTGTAATTGCGAGTTTGCTTAAATGGACGCCATAAAATTCGCGTATGAATGTGTGAGCAAGCGTCTCGTTATGTGATGAAAATTGATTTTTAAGTGATCTATGTATATTATTGTAGTATAGGTAGGTATAATGCATGTGGCGAGTTAAACCAACAATCAAACTTCCCACAAAGTAATTCTGATAAAAAGCACAATAACTCTGTTGGAAGCCATGTCTCCATTATTCAGTGTTGTTAATCCAAAGCCTAGATGTGTTAGTACGTACAGCATCTGAATTAGCTTTTTTTAAAATAAAACCTCAGAGATTGTAGATAAATAAAATGCAAGTTAGTAAAAGAAGGAGAATTTCCCCCGTAGAGTTTCAGTACCTCGCTCCTGCTAACGTTAATGAAGATGATGATAATAAGTACAAACAGTAACATAACATTCTTCGTGAAGTCATTCCGTTTACTGCTCTTAATATGGTGCATCATATTCCCATGTGTAACCCCATTCAACAAGTGTCCTGTGTGATTTAAAGTTTGCCGCAGATAACATCTGTTTTGTCACTTAATCAAATGAATGCTGTTTATGGGCTTGCTCCCACGTAAGCAGAGTGGGCAGCTACCCGTTTTATAACGGTGAGCTCAACGCGGTGCACTGTAGGCATTACTTAAGGTTCTTTGCAGCGTCCCTTCGGCCCTTAGCTGCAAGTCCTTTGCTTTTTTTTTTTTTTTTTTTTACTGTACCTCCATTCATATTATTTCTTCCATCTTATATTCCAATCCCTTTTGACACTTGTTTCACAGTGCAACCTTTTGTTCTCAATTTTCCTTTCTGCCTAAGGCCTAAATTGCATATTCCCCTATCTATCTGTAACGGTCAATATCGTTTTTTTGTTTTTTTTGTTTATTTGCTTCTCTTCATGATGCATTGATTAATAACCTCTTCTTTTTTTAACATTACCCTGTATGTTGGTATATAGCAAACTCAACTGGTAATATCCTTAGCTTATTCCGAAGTAGTGATTTAATAACGAACGAGAACACTGGTTAAATTCTTACTCGGATACTTTTTTTCTTTTTTTTGTTTTATTTTATTTTTTTGAAGACCACAAAATTGTTAAGAGGAAAACTAAACGCATATTTGTAAGTGTGTTTTATTTACTCTTTTCAAATACAATGAGTTGGAAAATAAAGTGATTTGGGAAGCACGTTGTGTGTGTGGTTTTATAACATATTTCGAAGGTGCGGAATTAGAAGATGATGGACAAGACTAAAAAAAAATATCAAAATTGCAGCAAAAATAGGAAAAAAATACCAGTTAAATAGCGCAGTTTACATTTAAAACTGACGCTGGTATGACGGTAATTTGTTTCAAGTAACCGCAACAGAAGAGACCTCCAGAATTTGTTCCCTGAATTAAAGGTAATAAACTAATATAAAAAAAAAGTTGCTGTCCAAGTTAAAGGACAATAAACTATAGTAAAAAAAAAAAGTACTGCGGAAGAGTATGTAAAAATATTGCTCTAAATCTTTCTGTATAAAGGACATTTAGAAAAAAATAGTTTAATTGAAAGTAAAAAACAAGAAGCAAAAAATTTCAACAATTTTCTCAAAATTGAATGTAGCAGAATCTGCCCCCACAACATCTCATTTTTGCGAGACAAACGCAAAATTCTTCCTAATTCTCAAACACCGCCCCCCCCCCCTTTTTTTTTTTTCATGGGCGTAACGCATTCCCCTACGATTCCGTGGTATGCTTATGATGCGCGTTTTTCCTCTTTAACAGCTTGATAACATGAATCATCATTTTCTCCGTACGTATGTATTTCACCGCACGTTTCCTCGTACTCGACCTTTTTTCATAAAGGGTAGCGTGCGAGTAGCAGCTGTTTGAGAATACATATAGTTTTTTTAATACGTATATTTTAAATTCAATTTTACCATAATGCTGGGTATTATGTGGGTATTCTCTTTTTAGTTTTCTGCAAAAGAAAACTACCGAGATGACTGTGTCTGTCCGTCCGCAGTTTGTCTGTCCGCACTCAGATCTTGAAAACTGCTGAGGGTTGGGGGCTGCAAATTGGTTTGTTGATCATCCAGCCTCCAATCATCAAACATACCAAATTGCAGCTTCTAGTCTCAGTAGTTTTGATGTTTTTTTTTTATTCAAGGTTAAAGTTAGCCATGATCGTGCGTTTAGGTGCCAACAACACACAGGCCGTGGCTGAAAGTTTCATGTGCTGTGTCTAAGAGTTGCATACAGGATTATACTCTGCTGAAACTTGAATGCGCTGAAGAAACTTCAGCGCATTTTTCACTTGTGTGTTTGGTAAGATGGGACAGATAAAATAAGTTAGGCCACTTTTTGTGCGATTATTCTTATAACGAAATACAATTATTCAGGAACTTATTGGTAATATGATTGCAGATGGAGTAAATATCGCGCTAGTCTACTTCTTTATGCCGATGGGCATTAAAGGGACTTGACGGGTGGGTATCGAGCGGGTATAAGCGAGCCAAATATAGCTTAGCAACTAAGAGGTAACGGGAGTTCATTGGAACAGTAAGCCCTAACAGATTGGTAAGCGCCGAGTCACCTCAATAATAAGTGTTTATCCGTTAGCTGATTAATTTACTGAAATGGTCTCGCGGGTGGCCCTTTTGGAAAAAAAAATTATCCATTTATAGTTGAAAAGCTTTTCAGTTCATATTTCACAATATAGAATAAAGTGTGAAAATAGAGCTTATCTGCCTAATTCGACGGATAATGCCTCTGTTTTGTTTATTGTTATTGGTAACTTATGTTATCGAAAGGAAAAAATTCTATATCGAATTCTTCCATCATAAGGACGACCAGAGTGCGATCGATAGCAATCTTGTAATCAGAAGGACGAAGGCGAAAGAAGTCTTGATAAAACAAGAAGAGAGATAATAAGTTAATAATGTAGAAATAAAGAAAAAGGAGACGCACCACTGCATGATCTTTCTAACATCAACGCCAGGGCTTCAATTACATCATTTTGTTTCAGCCAGCCCTTCCCCATTGTCTCAGTCATTTACATAGAACCAGCGCATAAGATAATGATGGAGTTCATTTAGTTGTTGTGTGTGTGTGTGTGTGTAGAGTGTGGGGCGGTGGTCGAACGGCCACTGACACCAGTTTTTGTCATCAAATCTGTGATGGAGTCGTCGTCTCGGGAGATACGCCTAATATATAAGAGTTGGTTGTAAAGGACTTTGTTCTTATTCTGGGGGACTTGATAGTCATGCGAAGTTGGCTCCCTGTTTGTTTATTTACATTTGTGTAAATAAACACAATTGGAACTTTTAAAGTTTAGGCGAAAATGCAATGCTCTACTTCTCTAATACTATTCTTGCATTTTTACACTTTTATATCTGTATCTTTTTTCACTTATTTTTTAATTTTTTTATTTTTTTTATTTTTAATAAGTGGTATCTCTTCTTTCTGTATCTCACTTCACTTCCTCTTAATTCTTGTTTCATGTCCAAATTACTTTTTCTTTTTGTCACGATAGTTTAGATCTCCAATGATTTTTATTAGAATATACCTGCATTTATCATACACACACACACGCATATATATAATATATATATATATATATATATATATATATATATATATATATATATATATATAATGTATGAATAACTTGACGACGAAGTATATAAAACGTGATGCTATGTATAAATAAAGGTTTTTTTGCCACAAAGGAAAAAAATGAAAAAACGAGTTGGCGGAGTACTTTCGGCCAACTCGTTTTTTCATTTTTTTCCTTCGTGGTAAAAAAACCTTTATATATAATGTATGTATAACTGAATCACGAAAGTTTGGAACGGGATAAATCTAAATATATTATAATATATATATATATATATATTATATATATATACATATATATATAGTATATACTATATAATACCTATTTATATTTATTTATATTTCATTTATGTTACTGATATGATATATATATATTATATATATATAATTATATAATATATAGATTATATATATATAATATATTTACATAATATAATATATATATAATATATATAATTTATATATATATATATATATATATCTATCTATATATATATGTATATATATATATATATATATATATATATATATATATATATATACTATATATATATATATATATATATATCGCAAGAGTTTCAAGCCTTGCAATCTCATCAAAAACATACGCAAACCCCTTGTTAAAAAAAGAAAAAAAAAATCCAGTTCACAAATAATTACTTTTATCATTGATCCGATCGTTTGTTTGCCCTTAGCATCAAGCTATTGAGACACGAGGAAAATAAATAAAGCAAACGGACCCAATAAAAAAAAAGGGAGGCAGTAATCTGACGTAAAGGCAAGGACACACATTCCGAGGTCGACAATAATGCTTCCATTATCTAGATCCATTATTCTCCCCTAATAAGATAATGGGCCTTTTAGAATGAGCTTAAACAACCACTCCGCAGTGTTGCTGTCCCTTTACCGTTCATCTTGACGAGTGGGAGGGGAAGAGAGGGTGGGGGGGGAGAAGGAGGCAGAGGAGCCTGGTGCCTCGGTCATAATATTTGCGAGGTGGATGAAGTGGATGAGATCTCGGTCAGCATTGCGAGGGTAGAGGAGGGAGAAATGTCCCCCGCCGTAGCATTGTGAGGATGAGGGGGAAGAGGCCTCTTCAGCATGATGTTGGATAGGGGGAAAGAATTCGGTCAGCATAGCGTGCATTGAGAAGAGAAGTCACACGAGTCCGCATTTGAGTTCATGAGGAAGGGGTACGTAATCAGTCAGCATTGCGGGCAGCAGGGAAGGGATCCTCGATTAGCTGAAGTATTCGGAAGGATAGGTATAAAACCTTTCAGTTATGATAAGGATAGGATGAAAAGACGCTGACCAGCATTAAGAAGCCTATGGAGTAAAAAAAAATCTTGTCCAGCTCTGTTTGGGATTAGGGAAAACCACCGTGGTCAACACTCAAGAAATGGATCCCTATCAATTTGTGCTTGGTAGGTCACGAACACCTGTCACTCCTGTGAGGGATGGAAATAAACACTATTTTCCAACATTGTGAGGGATAGTGGAAAAAGACTTGGTAAGCATCATGAGGTATTAGTGTGTGGGATAGGGGTGGAAAGACCTCTCTCAGCTCAGCTATGAGAGGAAAGTGGGAAAGTCTGTGACTATAGGGAAAAAAAAGGCCTTTGTGAACATAGGAGTTAAGGAAAAATGACCGTGTTACCAGTAGGTCTTTTTCCTTGTCGTGGATTGGGGTAAAAACTATGGAACTGTTAGAGAGAGAGAGAGAGAGAGAATGTTAAGTATATCTTAGTTTAACCAGACCACTGAGCTGATTAACATCTCTCCTAGGGCTGGCCGAAGGATTAGACATTTTTACATGGTTAGGAACCAATTGGTTACCTAGCAACGGGACCTACAGCTTATTGTCGGATCCGAACCACATTATATCGAGAAATGACTTTCTCATGACCAGAAATAAATTCCTCTGATTCCACCTTGGCAGAGCGGGGAATCGAACTCGCGACTGCCGAATCGGTAGGCGAGAGAGACGGGGATTAATAAGAAGTTCCCGTTCAGCATTGTGATGAAGTGGAGAAGGCCTCCGTCATTATTTTGAGGAAGAGGCAGAGAAGCCCTGGTCAAAGAGATAAGGGTAGGAGCTTCTTATAAGGTTGATAACAGCATATTTAGATGTGGTTGTTGATGAAAACCTCAAAACAACATTTTGGGGGCGGGGAAGGCAACCTAGGCCCTAGGCCCTAGTATTTGCACGAGGGGGGAAAAGCCTTGGTCTTCAATCTGAGTGAGTGAGACTTCGATCAAAGCATATATTGAAGGGGGAAGACCACTTCGATCACTGCACTTCCTGAGTGGACACTTCAGTCGATCACAGACCTCGCCAAGAAGAGGGAGAGACCTCGTCGATAAACAGCATTTGCTAGAAGGTGATTTGGCAGCAGATTTTTTTTCAAGTAGGATGAAACCTGAGCCTTAGCATCCGCTGTTGAGGGAAGGGGGTTTAGGAGGAATCCTCGGTCATGACATGTTTATATATATTATATATATATATATATATATATATATATATATATATATATATATATATATATATATATATATATATATATATATATATATATATATACAGGTTGTCCATAAAGTCCCAGTACCATTCCGTGCAATAAATACTTGAAATGGTACTGGGACTTTATGGACACCCTGTATATATATATATATATATATATATATTTTATATATATATATATATATCTATATATAGATATATATATATATATATATATATATATATTACACACACACACTATGGTTGTATATAAATTCATCTCGCACATATGTATATACATGCGTGTGTCAAGTATATCTAAATTGTGATGATAAACAAAAGAGAGAAAAGTTTATATATGAAAGTGAGGTATCATATTAAAGGTTTAGAATTTTTTCATAGCTGACCAGACACCATCGTTACTTAATTAATCTGACCACATAGAAGCAAGACAGGTGCGAGAAGAATTCACAGTTTTCCCATTTCCAATTTAGACAATTACAGGTTTCTTCTCTAGTCGTGCGTTAGAAGTAAAATGCAACCAGAGGGTAGACGATATCATTTTTTTATTTTATATTTTTTGTAAGTTGCTGGTCATCAAGTTCCAGTATATACCTAGATTTCAGGTGAGATTTGTTACCATTGATTTTTACAGCCAAGACTACTACAAATAAAGTATTAGGAGAGAGAAATATGATGTTCTAATTTCTGCTTAGATTTTGATGTTTATTCATAAATTACCTATTTTTTGTCAGCATAAACAATCTTGTTTCTTTTTCTAAAAAACTACAAAGCTGCCAATTAATTCTATATAGAGTTTTGAAAATAATGCGGTTACGAGCATTTGTCATTTATCTGTGTCATTCCAGGAACCTAAGAATTTTTCTTTTAATCCTCTCATGCAAGAGGTGAAGACTTTAGTATTCCTGATTCCAGAATAGATTCCCATAACTTTAGTAATAACTTAGATTTACTAAGAATTTTCATTTCACCCCAGAAGTTGTAATTGTGAGGTAGTTTATGCTGTCATATTTTTTTTTCTTTTTTCTAGGTTACATTATGTTTGCATTACTTGGTCGAAACGATGAAATAAAACTAGATCACTAAATTCAACTTCGAGTTTGTTATAAAAGGTCAATGACTTTTCGAGTTTGTTATAAAAGGTCAATGACTTTTACAATTGGTTGGTGAACAGCATTTTTTTATAAGCTCACCCACTCCCCCGAGAAATACTGACGAAATAGAGGAAACGTATTTACCTCTTCGTAATTCAATCATGAAAATGTCTAGGAGATTGGCTAATTCAGCTATGTGATTTGAAAAGCGATTGAAATCATTCACTGATTTACATTTTGTTGAGTAAAGCAAACATTTGAAGTGATTGAATGCAAATCGATTACCAGAATTTCCCTTCCTTTCTGTAACGCAAGTTTTATTTGATATTTCGATGATTAGAATTAAGAATAAATAGTACTACATGGTGCCGTTCAGTTAGGTATTTATAGAAGTATCATTTCATTTCTGAGAAAGAAGAGGAGTCAAGGTTAATTGAATATGTTAATGGAATATATTTTGAATTGCATCGAAAGAGGAATTTGTTGAAGGTGAATCTGTTGTTCAGTATATGAATGTGGTATGAAATATGTCTTTAACTGCAATACTTAAAGTACAAATGCTGGCTGCGACATTTTTTTCATTATGTAAGTAATGAACAAAATGTGTGTGGTGTTTTTTTTTTTTTTTTTTTTTTTTTTTTTTTACGTTCTAATCATAGATTTGAAACGAGACTTCTGTCAGTGAAGTAAAACCCATACAAACGTCCCGTCTCTTACGTAAGCGTTTGGATTTAAAATGCAAATGTCCTGGTATTTACTATGAGCCGGAGAGCAACGCTTACAAAGAACTGTAATTAAGTAACGGGAGTTGAGGCCTCCGATAATTTGTTGTGTATGGGAGTTTCCAGTAATTACAGGAAACGCTGCAATTATATTAAATGTAAAAGTAATGGAGAAAGATCAAATGTTCTGGTTGACAGTCTCAGGATATTTTGTGGAATAAACAAGATTAACAGACTCCATTTATTTGATTTTTTTTTATATATATTTCGTTGTTGCATGCGGGAGCAAATTTATCTTTTTTTTTTTTTTTTTTTTTTTAATTGTTGATATTTAAATTAATTTTTCTTCCCATTTCGTTACCAACAGAGCTTTATTGGTTTTATACAAGATTAGTGGGGTTATCTTCAAGTTAATTTAGGAAAGCTGTTTTTTAAGAACTAAAGTCGATTGAAGATAAGGTGAAAGAGGAATTTAGTAATGATAAATAAATTATTTAAAAAATGCATAAATTAATTAAAATGAGACATTCAAATATTAAGACGAGATTAAAAAAAAAAAGAATTCTGTAAAATCTATTAAGAAATACACAGAAAGCCTAATGTGAGGGGGGCGGTAGCACTAGAGTCGGGGAGGAGGTTTTGGGCTTCTAGTAGTAGTAGTAGTAGTGGTGGTAGGTGTGTATAGGTGGGTGTGGTAGTTGAGTAGTGGTTAGAGCATGCACGAGACAGCCACTGGGGAGGAGGGATTCCACGGGGGATTTTTTCTCAAGGTGATGGAGCGTCTTCGGGGAACACACCTTGTTCGGTATTCGTTTGGATAGGAGTCTACGCCCGGTAATTAAATAAATAGGTTTCCCTCCCATAGAGATTCCGCGTGCCTGCGCTCTGGTGTGTGTGTATGTGTGTGTGTGTGTGTATGCCGCAGGTATTCTAAGAAGAAGTAAGAGCAGGCGGAGAGTAGAGCGCACTTCTGCGCATGCACCAATGTTACAAATAAGTGAACTTTTGCCAATGATCGCATGACTTGTATATCATAAACAAACAAACATTCCCTAAACTTGTTTAATGCCTGACAGTGTTTTCATAACAATTAATCAGTTAATTTTTGTTTTTGTTTTTCCTAAGGTTGCATCCACCCCGTCGGCTGCTTACTGGGGCAGATCACAAACTGATTAAATACAAGTCAACAACATATTTATAACTCTAGCCAGTGCGCTATACGAAGATTCCCTCTCCACTTACTGCCGGGGACTTGTCTTCAACCTGTTTGTGATGTGTGTGCAATAAGTGTTTTACTTTAGTATATATACGTAACATGAGAGTTGAATGTCACATGTGGAGGTCATTAGAATGTATTCCCCCATCTTCATATATTTTCTAGCGCGCACACACACACACACACACACACATGGCTGATACACTACATACTCCCAGCTTTGTTGTCAGAAGCAATAAATATGATCTATACCACCGTCGACTGACTTTCTCTCGACGTCACGTTGTCTGTTGAGGTAATATTGCCGAGGTGAATCGCTCGGGCAATTGGATTTGGCGCCGTTGAAATTGGAGTTTATGAATGAAAGCGTTTATAATGTTATTTTGGATGTCATGTCTGCTTAATACGCTCCGCTGTTGTTGGCCACTTTATGAAGTTGCTGTTTTTATTGCCAAAGGTTAAACGGATGATTAACTTTCTGATTTATACACTGCCATAACTAATAATGCTGCTGCTGTTAATGTTGTGTTAACCTGTAACTTTGGAATGGGTGTGATACATTTGCTCTAAAATTCATTATAAGATAAAATTACAAAGAACTTGAAGTGCAAAGTGTTTGCTTTTTAAATTTCTAAGGGAGTTTGGTCTTTGGGCTTTACAGCGCACCTTTCTTTTTCTCTAATCATATTTGATAAAGAATCGGGCATCAACCCATCATATATATATATATATATATATATATATATATTATATATATATATATAATATGTGTGTGTGTGTGTATATATATATATATATATATATATATATATATATATATATATATATATATATATATATATATATATATATATATATATATATATATATATATATATTATATATATAGATTAAGCCAACCCTCTGCTAGCACGGGCTCTTGCTCTTGAGCAGCCCGTAAGCATCTGCTGTTTTCAAGAAAAAGAAAACGAGGAAATGCCACAGAGGCCTATAAGAGATCAAGATCTGCAAGGGTATCCATGATCGTCGAGTTACCTTCCAGAAAAGGAAATGTGTCATCAGTGTAAGGTGATTAGGAGCCCCCTTTTTGACTGATTTCGTTGATTCAGCAGTAGTGACTAACCTCATAGATGGACAGTTGGAGGCAAATCGGCTTATATTTGGGTAAGGACTGAGCATTTGTTCTGCAGTTGACTTGCGCAATTGTCAGCAATATCCATGGTTCTATATATATATATATTATATATAATAATATTATATATAATATATATATATATATATATATATATATATAAAACGGTAAAATGATCTGTTCCAATCCATCCAATAAAAGTATCCCATAAAAACGCCAAAATATAGAAAGTAATATATTTCAAAGACTGCTGTCTCTCTCTCTCTCTCAGGTAGGTAATGACAGAGACAGTCAGTCTCTGAAACAGTACTTACTTTCTATATTTTGCCGTTTTTATAGGCTCCTCTTATTAGATATAATATAATATAATAAATTTATGAAAGTGAACTGTAAATGTTGCCTAAAAACATACCAGTTCATATAAAAGGAACATGAAAAAATTCCCCACTCGATAGAAACCTATTCCACGTCGGTAGTTGGATGATTTGCCTTTATTGGTGAGGGGGTTGTCAGGCGAGTTTCATTTCCTGCTTCGTCTCTCGTTCCAAGGAATATCTTGTGATTTTATCCAATTGTATTTTTTTTTTTAGTTAGATGCCTCCTGATATGTCAATTTCAGAAACTCGGGGTCTTGTCGTCGTCGTGATCGTCCCCCGTAATTTGGTGTTATTACTTCAACGTTTATATTTTGCGAGAATGTTACCGTCAATTTTCTTTTCCGAGTAGTAGTTATTGTTTCCTAGGTTCTGTATTGTTTGTCTTCGTAACCTTCGTTTAGGCAATATCGGTTATATTACGAAGACGCTTCTTGGGAGAATTTGTGCGAGAACTTCCTCTCTTTTTATTTGCTTTGTGAAATTTTGTTAGTTAGTGCATGCAGTTCTGGTACTTACTTTTAACGCAGGGGCATTTTATTGGCCCATTCCATATAAATGACAATATAATAATAATAATAATAATAATAATAATGATGATGATGATTTTGTGCCGTCTCTTTTTATTTACTCTGTGAAATTCTGTTCGTTATCCAATGCAGTTCTGGTGCTTTCTTTTAAAGCAAGGGCATTTTATTGGTTCATTCCATAAAAAGGACAATATAATAATCATAATAATTTTGTTCACTGAGGTAAAGAGCATCAACTTGATTATGTAGACAAGGAAGCATTTATACGCTGCACTTCCCCAATTCGTTGAATTGAAAGCGACGTGTGTGTCACTGCAAGCACCCTTTCCTCCACTAGAGAAAAATGAGATCGCCCGAATTCTCAGAAATTTACAGCAAAATTCCACGCATGTGTTACAGATTCGCAATTCTTGCAGCAAAGATTCGTCCTTTCGAAAAACATATCTTCCGTGATATGCCCGTTTGTTTTGACCCTCCATCCAGTGGCTAAAACCTGTTACCTCTGAAAATCTCAAAGAAATCCCTCTGCTCTTGAAAGCAGCTTGTAGTAGCGACTGACCGAATGAATGAGATGGTCGTAGGGTGTGGGGAGGAGGAGGAGGAGGAGGATTTTCGTATCTGTCAAGGTTGTTGTCGTTGCTGTTACTCTGTTTATGTTCGTTGTAAGGAGACTTTCCTTTTACAAACACGTGAGTGAGTCAATGGTGCGTCGTGTAGACCCGAGAGGAGTTCTCCCTAATGGGGTGCGCATGATGCAGAAATTGGCTAACATCTGACCACGCAGCTGGCTATGCTATACTTGCCGTCAACACACCCTCAAACTAAACCACTAATGGGTTTTTATTTTGTCCCTTCGTGTTCAAAGTGTGGTTTTTGTGGTTTATGTAGGTTTTTTGCATGTGCGTAAGGAAAGGGAACGTTATACATCTAGGTATATATATTATCATATTAACCAGGGGTGTATACATACAAACGTTACCACAGGGAAAATGAGACACTGGTTATAAATCGTGGCCGTTTCGTCTATATATGAGACATCAAGATGATTTATACCCAGTATTTCTTTCTCCTTTGGGTTCATCTGCATATATATACTATATATATTATATATATATACATATATTTTTATATCTAAAATTTTGTGTGAATTTATACATGTATTCGTGCCCGCTTCTAATGAGATCATGGTCTAACCAAAACTACAGCCTAGTGCTGGCATCCCCAAAACAAAGAGAAGCTATGCTTTTATTCAGTGAATGAAAGCACACCTACTTGTAAACAAGAAAACTAACATTCTCTGCCTCTTTAAATAAAAGTAAAAAAAAGTTGAAGGTGTGCTCTGTAACGCAGACAAAGTGAGAGTATGCGTCAGCCTCTGATACTCATGCAAGGAACAGCTTTGTTTAGAGTAGC
>NC_061095.1:8298395-8355895 GCF_015104395.2 Macrobrachium nipponense
TGTGTATAAAGCAAATGTTAGTCAAGATCATGATTTCGATACTTGCAATAAATTATGGCTTAGGCTTAGGTTATAGCTAGTGCTACATAAGTCTAGTCTCCCGAGGGGGGGGTTTCTTCAGTTTGAAGAAAAGTAAATAATAAATAACTGAATAAATAAGCGAGGTGAAGAGTAATCTTCGCTATTAGAAACACAACTAATTTATATATTTACTTTTACTTTAGGAATGGAAGACTATAATCAGGTCGGATATTATCAGCTACAACTGTCGAGTGCAGATTCTACAGAATGACAACTGCACGTATTATAACAATAATGGCTAGGCCAATGCTATTGGCTTTATAACATACTGGGCTATATTCCAGACAGCAACAAGTTGCATCAAATCTTTGTAACTTATGAAGGGTGTCTATAAGACCATAAAGCAGGATTTGTGAAATTCTTCCACAGTCTTGGTGTGGTATACTTCCGTCATTATTTTCTTCATAGGCCTATAGGCTTAATGAGAATGATATAATCGAGAAGCGCAAAGTGCACTTGGCCTACGGTAAGGCAAGCTAAGCCATTGGCGGGCCACTATGCACCCTTCACCAGTTGGATCTAATGAAATCTTAGGTAGATCTCAAGAAATGTAACTTAGTAAAGGCATTAATAAACCAAGCAGCAAATAATGAATATGATTGATAATAAAAACGGTACTTAGTAAAGGCATTAATAATAAACCAATAGCAAACAATGAATATGAAAATACGTATATTCTTTGAAATACATAGGTCCTGTGAAAAAATAAAATACAAATTCCAGCAAAAACAAATAGAGTAAACACAACCTCGTCTTTTAAAACAACGTCTACAATATATAGCTAGCTACACATACATACATACCATAAGACAGAGAGAGAGAGAAGAGAGAGAGAGAGAGGGTTGATTAATAGTTTAGTATGTGAGCCTAGGTTGTCTATTACGAATTAAGCCGTCTAGGAATACTGTCAAACCAGTCTACTGCAAATATTTTCCCCACGCATTGACTCCCACACTGACAAGCAATGGCTTATGATGGCTTGTTTACTGTCAGAACGGAGCCATCCCATTCCTTTGTCATAATGGCCCATAAATTTTCAATGGATTGAGATCCGGAGATTTTGCAGGCCAGCCGATCGAATACTTCTGGATGCTGCTGTAACCACTTTCTTACTGGCATGCTATTATGAACAGAGGAGTTGTCCATTGCCAAGAATTTGCGCAAACGGTTCCGGAATCAGTAGCATCCTAACAGATGGAATCAGCACCTCGTCAAGAATGTCAACATACTGCTGCCATTTAATCGCTCATGGATTGGCACTAAAGCACCTGGTCCGCAAGACGCCATCCAAACCCCAAAGGCCAGCGGTTATCCTCCCACTTCGTCGATTTGGTTCTACATATTTATCCCTCAAATCTGAAAAAAATAGAGAGAAGGATTAGAGAAAATATAAATTTACAGATATTCGGAGAGAAACAATGACAGTGGGCTTACTTTTAAATATAAAAGAAACGTTTTAACTGCAGTTCTCCTCTCATCAATAAATCTTATGGATTAGAAAAAAAGGACTGGCGCTTTTATTAAGCCATACTTTCAGTAGTATTGCTATAACACCGAACTTTTAACTTTTAAGACTTGAAGTGCAATGTTAAGAAAACACTATAGGTTATTCTATAAAACTATGTATATATATATATATATATATATATAATATATATATATATATATATATATATATATATATATATATATACAGTTCTTTATATGCATTTAACCAAAACTTATTTAAATATTTAGAAACAGCTACGTCAGTTGTATTTTCTGCCAGACTTAGTTTTACAGTGAAATAATTGAAAGAAATCTTTGGTTGTAGGCCTAATAGTATATTATTATGAATCGGAAAGAGACATAAGGAAAGTTGTCATAGCATAGTAACCTTAAACGACTTTTAAGTCAGTGCAATGTGTATTCAAACATTCACGAGAACTCGGAGGAAAGCTAGCACGAACTTCCTCGCGACTGGTTTCCCGCCAAGCAACACTTCGAAGCGGAGCGGGATTTTATAGATATTTAAACTGCTTCCTCAGTAATGACAATTCCCAACTCCCACCCTAGGTCCGATTAATTTATATCTTCTCTTGCATTATTTCTCCCTGATTACATCGTAACTTCCATTAAAGATATTTGTCAGCAGGTTTAAAAACCAGTGTAAGAGGATTACTATTCATTAAAGCTTTAGCATATATACAGACTAGGCCTATAATACAAAGTATATCACACCTAGGCTACCACGTAAAAATATAAGGCAAAATAAGTAAATGTTCATTACCTGTTTTTCCTGGACGCCAGCAGTGCAGTCTTCCCTGTTGGTCGTTGCAAAAAAGTCTTCTCGTCACAAAATATAACAGTTTCCCAAAACTGCTCGCTCTTGGACAGATATTCGAGCGCAAACCCGAGACGATGGTCCATAGCGTCTGTGTAAGTAGAGGCTGAGCGCAGGTTCCTACATAGAAGACCAGCTTCTCGAAACCGACGTCTTACAGTGTCAACTGATGTTTGTATATTTGTTTCTCGTTTCACTGAAAATGATGACGAAAACGGGTGTTTGTTTGGTTATAAGTTAATTAACACCCTTCGTCTTCTTCTGCGGTTGTGCAGCGGGGTCTCCCACCCGATCTAGGGTGGCTTTTCAATCCTTCTCCGTCGTTGTATCGTTTTAGCCATCTATACACAGTTGTCTTGTTGATAATAAGACGATTAGCTATGTCTTTTTTTGAAAATCTGGCGAGATGCAGCTCAAAACTATAGCTCTCCTTGTTGGGGGTGACGTTTCCGGTCGCTGTCGGGTTGCTCCAACCATGTTTGGCAAATGCCCACAGTTGACGTCATGTTAGGCCACGCCAACAACTACATCTCCGTTACGTTCATTACATTAAATAAATTACTATGATGGCTAACATGTAAAATTCGTTTAATATTTACGTCTTTTCATATTTACCATAATTTAAAAACTATGGGTGTTCAATGTTTTTTCTAATGATCCTAGCTATATTTTGATAAAAAAATATATAACATTATACTATAAAACCATGCCAAATGAACTGTATCTTTTTATGAGCGAAGTTCCAAAATGTTTCGCCGTTGCAATTTAGTGTCATTAGAAATGTGAAGAAGGTAAGAGTTGCCAGTTAGTCACTTTTTTGAACGAAAAATCACTGAAATCGGGTCACTCGAGTTTTGCTGCATACTGTACAAAGTTTGGTTTTCAAGTTATGTTGATGTACAGTATTTGGTTTTCAAGTTATATTGATGTGCATTATTTGGCGTTCAAGTTCTGTTGATGTACAAGATTTGGTTTTAAAGTTGTATTGATGTACAGTATTTGGTTTTCAAGTTATATTGATGTACAAAATTTGGTTTTCAAGTTATACTGATGTACAAAATTTGGTTTTCAAGTTATATTGATGTACAGTATTTGGTTTTCAAGTTCGACTGATGTACAAAATTTGGATTTCAAGTTATATTAATGTACAGTATTTGGTTTTCAAGCTATATTGATGTACAGTATTTGGTTTTCAAGTTATATTGATGTACAGTATTTGGTTTTCAAGTTAGATTGATGTACAAAATTTGGTTTTCAAGTTATATTTATGTATAGTATTTGGTTTTCAAGTTATATTGATGTACAAAATTTGATTTTGAAGTATTGATGTGAAATAAATTTTATAGTGGTATTGATGTAGATCATTTGGTTTTCAATGGGTATTGATGTACAAAATTTGCTTTACAAGGGGTATTGATGTACTAAATTTATTACCCAAGGGGTCTTGATGTACAAAATTTGGTTTTCAATCGGTATTGATGTACACATTTTTTTTCAAGTGGTACTGATGTACACATTTTTTTTCAATGGGTATTGATGTACAAATTTTGGTTTTGAAGTGGTAGGGATGTACAAAAAAAGTGCTGCGCTACCGCTTTAGCCGATATTAGCTGCTGCACCTCTGCTGTACCTCTGCTGTACCACGTCGGTTAGGGGTGGGGTAGGGTGGGTAGCGACCGCCTAAACCAGTGAGTGAATGGTATGCAAGTGCCCACTGCTACCCACTTATTCTAATGACAGACGCATAAAGTAGACGCCCACGACTTCTCATAACCCCCCCCCCCCCCCCCCCCTACCCTTACCCCCCAAACACTTTACTCGACCGACCTCATGTGCGATGTTGTTTATACCATTCAAAGGGCACAGCTGGCTAAATCCTCAACGGCTCCTGCCCACGTCCGTAAGGCCCCTGATGGCCATTCACCTACTTCCTTGTCGCCCTTCTTCTTCTTCTTCTACTCTTCTTCTTCTTCTTCTATCTTCTCATTCCACCCCCACCCCCAACCCACTCTTGTATTGCCCTGCCCTGCCCCTTACGACGACGATCACTCATGTATGTCACCCTTGTCAGCTGCCTCTGCTGCTGCTTCTGCGACGCCACCCGTGAGTTTTCAACCCCACCCATCTCGGATCCTCACTATCAGAGTCATACCCATACCCTTGATGTCGCCGTTTGCAGGCCCAGTTCAGCTGCTGTCCGGTCATGTGCTTGTGTGTTAGTGCTGTTCCTAGTTTAGGGGTTTGTTTGTCTTAGTTCTTTGTGTTTGTGTTGTTGTTATCATGCAGAGCTTATCTGTTAGTTTTTTCCTTCTTCTTCTTTTTTTTCCTTGATAGTATGTGAACGGTTGTGTGATTTCTTTAGTTAATTTGGTTATAGGATTTAATGTGTTATTTTTTCCTTACTTGCCATGTAGAGAATCGCTATTTCCTGTATTGAAGTTGTAATATATATGAGAAATTTTAGTTTTTCTTGATATTATGTGAATGGTTGTGTGATTTCTTTACTTTGGTCCTAGGATTTAGATGTCTCTCATTTTTTCCTTACTTGTCATGTAGATAATCACTATTACCGGTTTTGAGGTTGTAATATATCTGAGAAATTATAGTTTTTTTTCTTGGTATTATGTGAATGGTTGTATGATTGCTTTAGTTTGGTTATAGGATTTAATGTCTTATTTTTTTCTTGTGTCAAGTAGAGTATCACTGTTTCCTGTATTAAAGTCGTAATATGTTAGGGAAATTAGACACTTTGGAATTCCGTTACAGGAATTGCAGTTTGGGCGTTTGGGTGTAGAATTGTATATAAGATAAGTTTCCCTTCGTCTTACCTCATTCAAGTCTTATTACTCATCCTTATCCTGGATTCACCCACTCACTCTGAGAGTAAAAAAGAAAAAAAAAAAGAAAAATCATCCACCCCCGCGTCCTACCTTGCAAAACCTCTCCCGATTAACCTCCACCCACATGCGCAGCTGACACCAACCCACCCGCCCACCCACTCCTGCAGGTGCCGCCCAGGCGATGCACGACCACCCTTGACCCAACATTCCTGAGACGCCCTCCGATCGTTCCCTTGGCGGTTAGGGGTGACTCTTTTACCCTTTCCATAAGGAGTTCCAGCTGTAATCCTGCAGCGACGCCTAAAAAGAATTACTTGGTAACTTGGGAGACGTCGACCAAATAAAGGATATATCGGGACTTGCCAATAGACCCTTCGTGTCCTTTTCCTCTCGTCTTTATTTTGGTGACGTCAGCCGTTTGAAATTCGTCAGGGCTGAATGTTTGTTTGGATCGGTTTTTTTTCCGGCCTGCAAACTGAGCTTTAAAACTCGTATTACATAAATTCAGTGTGTGTTGCTTTTCGTTAAGTATCAGTGCCTGTGATGAAACGTCATGCCTAATTCATAAAGATACTGGTATCAAACTTAAATATCTTACTGTAAAATACAGGTTTCCAGTTAAAAAGCGGTAAGGGCGATGGCAAGGTTACAGTCAGCCATCCACCGAATAGGGAATTTTAACTGCATTGCCAATAAAGGAAAAAAATCGTTGTGTTGAATGTAAGCAGTGAACGCAAATACTTACTTTGCCAATAACCTACAAAAACCTCCGAAAATGGAGGGGAAATAATTCGGTTTAATCTTGTGGATTTTTGTTAAGAATATTTGATGCATAAGTACCGAACCTTTCTCTGGCAGAAATTTTTCAAAGCGCTTGTAGCACTGGAAGAATGCGAAGCTCTTTGCATGCATGTGTTTTTGAACGAGGTCAATGAAAATTAGCCAGTCATCGTAAATTCTGATAAAATAGATATTGTGGTGGTAAGGACTCTCTCTCTCTCTCTCTCTCTCTCTCTCTCTCATATGTAAACTTCGCGTTTCTGCTATCACTGCATTTTTACTCTTCTTGCAAATTGTTTTACATTATTGTTCGTGATTCCGGTTCACAGCTGGTTAATGGTATGTCTTTAGTTAAAATTACACTATTGCAGTACACTATTACGCCAGGATTCTATTTCTAGTAGTAAAAAAAAAAGCATTTTTGTTAACGTACAATAAATCTTAATTCGGAGTCGTTTCGAGATTGGTATAAATCTCTGTAACTGTGTACCGATTTCATATTTTAGATATTATTCCTCTGATTTCAGATTCTAGGTATTATTTTTCGGATTTCATATCTTAGATATGATTTACTGGGCCTCGATATTTGACGTCCAAATGTCAAAACTATTCACACATAATGTGTACATGTTCTCATGAAAGCTGATACATTTACTTTAGTTTTGTGCTTTAGAAGTTATGGACACATTGTAACTATAATAGCATGCCAGTTATTGTAGGTTACTGAAGGCACCTTATTAAGAGTTTTTACGTTAACAAATTATTAAGTAATATCAACTTACGCCCAAGAGCTCCGGGGTAGAAGTCTTTGATGATCTTTTGGACAAAAATGTATATTTAAACTAATTCCCTGTAGTCATCATTGGTTTTTTTTCCCTCTCTCTCTCTTTTGTAGTCAACCAAGTGGTCAGAAAATCGATGACTTTCTAATCGCTCTTACCTTCCCTACCTAGAGGGGGCCCGGTGGTTTGGGTGTGTGTCGGGGGGAGGGGGCCTATAATGGAGATTTTAAGCCTCCTATATTTTTTTGGTTTGTTATGTTTGAATAAGGGTTTTGTTATGGTGTCTCCTGTATCGAAGGTTGGTTTTGGTTGTACTGAATTTTGGATGGGTTTGGAGGCAAATTAATTGGGTTTTGGTTATAAGGGGGTTGGTGGCGTTCTTGGAGGACAGTTCATTTGTGGGGGTCGCCGTTCTTCGAGGACAATTCATTTGTGGGGGTCGCCTGCATTGAGGATTTTAATGGTCTCCTGAAATGGAGGGTTTATATATAGGCCGTACGGAGATTCTTATATTGGGTTTTGTTAAATGGGACCTACTGTATTAACCCTATTCTTCGACTTAAACGTGATCTCCTACACACACACACACACACACTTACACCACCGCCACCAACCCACAGACCCCCTCCCCTCCTCCCCCTCCCCTCCGTCATGTCGCCAGCTCTTCCCCTCAACCTGACATATTATCGGGCCTTGGTGGTTACCTTACGGCCTTTCGGGGAGAAGAATTAATTATATGTTTTGAGGTAGCGCGTAATTAGGTTTTGTTGCTAATGATGGTGGTGACGGGGATGCTGTTGGTCGCCTTGTCTTTTTTTTTTTTAATAGAATGGATACTGTAGGTCGGCGGAGAGCGAGTTTGAAGAAGTGCGTAGGTGAAATCTGGTCGCCTGTTGTCTGGAGGCAGCAGTTTTACTTGTCTGTAACAGAAAACTATTGAGGTGGCTATGTCTGTTAGTTTCCTGTAACTATTGAAATGCTATGTCTGGTATTTCCTGTAACTATTGAAATGCTATGTCTGGTAGTTTTCTGTAAAAGAAAACTATTGAGATGGCTATGTCTGTTAGTTTTCTGTAACTATTGAGATGGCTATGTCTGGTAGCTTTCTGTAAAAGAAAACTATTGAGATGGCTATGTCTGTTAGTCTGTAACTATTGATGGCTATGTCTTATTTTTGTAAAAGAAAACTATTGAGATGGCTATGTCTGTAAGTCAGTCATCAGATCTTAAAAACTACTGAGGCTAGAGGGCTGCAAATTGGTGAGTTGATCATCCACCCTCCAATCATCAAACATACCAAATTGCAGCCCTCTAGCCTCAGTAGCTTTTGATTTTATTTAAGGTTAAATTTAGCCATGATCGTTCGTCTGGCACCTCTATAGGTGCCAACAACACAGGCCACCACCTGGCCGTGGCTGAGAGTTTCATACACCATTATACGCTGTCCAGAAAACTGTTTACTCGGCGCATTTTTTTTTTTTTTTTTTTTGTGAAGTGATGTCTCTGTGAAAGATATTCGTGTGATGATATTCAGCAGCTGTATTTTATTTTCCTTCTGGTTCTTATTATTTGTATGAGAAGAATATGTATGTTTTCTTCATTTTATACAAAATAATTATGACGCGGCAGATTATCTGTGTAAAGAATTGTAATTACTATTGTTATTGCCGCTAAAAATAGTAATGAGATTTTAATCGTAAATCTGCACAAAATTTGACTTTAAAAAAATTTGAATTTTTTAAAATTTTTAGACACTTGTTGCACCCTTGACTAGTTAATAGTGTGGACAGCTTTTTGTAGAAATTGTTTATTATATTTATAATTCTGTACATTTTTGGGGTTAATTCCTTCGTCATGTTGACCTTTTCGGTACTAAAAAAACAATGTACTTTTTATTGTTGTTTCAAAACTGCTTAAGAAAAAAAAAACTTCAACGAGACGCGTATAAAAGAGCAAAATTGGAAGTTGACCTCTACTGCTGGCCTTCGGTCTCTGCTTCTAAATTTGGAAGCTCAGGAAGTAACTGTACTGAGAGGCTATTGCAGGTTTCTTCAGAGCCAACGTTTATGAAACTTTTATTTGCTTGATACTGAATGACCTTTGGTAAGACTTCCTGGCATTTTTTAGGAAAAGGTTTTTGCCGATTTGCTGTTATCTATGATTATATCAGCGTATCTCTTCACAAGTTATCTTTCACATTTCTGTAAACTGAATAGAAATTTAAATGAATAGTCAGGGAAATTTGCTGAAAGGAGAGAATGAACTTGAGCGTCATTTTAAGACCTCATCTCCTTCAGGGATGTCTTTTGGGTTTAGATTTCTATGATTCTTCGTCGTGGGATGAAGGTGCCGCATCGAATCACATGCCATTCAGTTTGGTTCCACAACTTCGTGTGGTGCGGGGTTCCAGAACCTCTTGTTGTGTCTGGCTCTTAGGCTCTTCCTCCAAGTTTCCCCCCCCCCCTCTCCCCCTCCTCCCGCCCCGCCTTCTCGCTCATGCACTAAGCTCAGAGTTACAAATGTCGTATTTGTAGTTTTGTTCGTTTCATTCAGAAGCTATAGTAAACTTTTTTTTTTTTTTTTTTCCAAGTCACCATTTCATCCGTGCTCATTGTAATCATATTGTGTGTATCACTAACATCGTATACGTATACAACTTCAGTTTGTAAAGGGGCAGCCACTATAACTTTTACCCAACGACAGTAGCCACTGTAACCCTTGGAACTACTACATTGCTGACTGTTACCTATACCATCACAGATCAGCCTCACTCGATAGTCAGCCATAGGAAAGTGTCCATTTTTTTTTTTTTTTTTTTTCTGGGCGTTACTTAATAGGGTTTTGTGGGTGAAAGGGGTTTTGAATTTAGGTCTAGATGGGATAGGACTAGTGGTCCGTCACAAACATAATAGCAGGGTTTACGTTAGGCCTATGGACGTGTGCGTCCAATACCAGTCCCCCATCTCCCGTTCATCTTTTTCTTCGATTTGGCTCCAGGGGATTTCTGTTAGGAAATTTTTTGGGGATCCCTGTATTCGTGCTTCTAATTGATAGCTCCTCCTATGAAAAGAATGCTCCTATGAAGAGGAAAGGTATCTGGGCGGTGGAAAAGGCGAGAGGAATTCTAGGAATTGATGTAGTAAGGGACGAGGGAGGGCTATTTTAAGGTAAACCCTGGTGGCGTTGTTGGGTTGCTACAGTAGTTAGATGATGATGATGAGTTTTTAATGTATTTCTCTTCTATTGCAGGTTGGTGGGCATCTCATCGTGGCCAGGTCATGCATGACGAGTCGTATGGTAATGTAGTAACATTTTTATACAGTGTCCATAAAGTCCCAGTACCATTAGTAGTATTTATTGCTCAGAAACCATATAACATAGGGTAGTGCAGTTTTTCGTAGAACGAAGAGCTCTGAATGTAAACTTGGGGAAATGTAGAACATTCTACAAAAAAACTGCATTACTCTATGTTGTATGGTTTCTGAGTAATAAATACTTGTAATGGTACTGGGACTTTATGGACACCCTGTATCTTCCTTAAAGGTGTTCGTGTATAATTATATGTATTTACATCTGCATAATATTTTTTTTTACTCGCGTGTGTTGGGTAGTAGGATTATGCAAGAAAGGATTGTTCGAGAGTTAGCTAACTTGGTTTGGTCGGCATATATAAACATTTTCTTGAAGTTTGTGTAATCCAGTTATTATATCACACAGTTATATCGCAAGGGATACCAGATTATTTATTGTACCTTCTCTTGTTCAGTCAGCACTCCAGAGAGAAAGTTATGTGATCAGGTGATAGGTGGCATCTTGTCCTTTCTCCACGAAAGACTCATACGTGTTATTACCCCTTCCCTCTTACCTTTCTCTCACCACACCCATTCATTATAGAACCCTTTTCATTTTTCGCCCTTTCTTGTCCCTCCTCTCCTCCTTCTCCTCAACCTTTCTCCAAATCCTTTGCCGCCTCCTCCTCCTCCTCCTCTGGTGAATCACAGACCACCAATCGTACAATCCCATATCCAATCTTTCCTAACTTCCAGGATATTGAGATTAGCCTAGAGATATCAGAGTCGACTATTTTCGTGGTGTATCTATAATCACTACTTTCCAATTCCCTTGAAGCATCGGTCGATTTGGCAGCGCTGTGGTGACACGCCCAGGTTGCCCAGAAGGGCGGAGAGGGTATAGTAGGAATAGTAGGCTTTGCTTAGTAACAAATCAGGTGGCACGATTCCACTCTGTTGCTATAGTTCCTCTTCGTAGAGTTAATCCGGTTAATGTTGCTTCTTTACGGAAATGAATCTCGGTTTTTTTTTTTTTTTTTTTTTTTTTTTTTTTTTTTTTTAGTTGCTGTTCTTAAGAGTTGGTGGTTCCATTGTGGAATTTACAGCGGGTAACGTCGCTTAGCTAAAATGCTCATATTTTTTTTATCTGTTAATCCTCACGTGGCTCATACTCTTATCTGCTAGTGTATTAACCAAAGTTATTATTATATTATTATGTAATAAAAATTCACAATTATATAGTAAATTATATTACTACGTAGTAATATACTTTACTATATAATTGTGTGTTTTTTAATAGAAATCCATAATTCTTTAGTAAACTATATTACTACTTAGTAACATAGTTTTCTTTATAATGGTGTATTATACAGTTGACTACATAATTGTGAATTTTTTAAATCCACAATTCTATGGTAAACTATATCACTACGTAGTAACATAGTTTACTTTAGAATTGTGGATTTTTATTATACAAATTGTTTTTCACGAGATAGTGAATTTCATAGCATTATTATTATTACTTAGTCATGGTGAGAAAGGCTTCATATATACAGATTTTTAGAATAGAGGGAATCATGCCGGTCGCTTTCACTGTGAGAGATTCACGCATTGTCGTGTTTTAAGTGGCATTTGTCTGTCATCCCGCGCTAACGTATAATTGCAAGTCGCCGAGTGAGAGAAAGTAAGAAAAATGAAAGCTTTGGTGTTTATTGGCTGAAAAGTAATTTCGCCACGCACATAATTTACTAATTACTCTTGATGGTAATTATGATTATATTGTTTAGCGGTGGTATTAGTACGTGTCGGTATAGAGAGCACGTGAAACGATGGTATAAGAATAACAGATTTTTTTATGATTTAATTTTTTGATGGTATTAAATATGATGTTTATCTGCAGAACTTGAATAAATCTGAGATGAATCCGATAGGTTTTGATGTTAACATTTTACTGTTAAAATTTAATGCTTCTTATAACTCTGCCTGTTAAGTACGTACGTTTGTGCATGCGTGTGTGCGCACGCGCACTTGACTTACGCTTTGGTGAGAGGTAAGACTATATAGGCAATTCGATACACCTCACAGTAGAGTTGCTAGAAACATGGTTACTTGTTCGTATTCCTATACTTTCTCGAAGGCAACTTCATTTTTATAAATGTAGCTAAATGTAATGTTTAAATGATAGCTATTGCTTTATTAAGCTGACCTTGGCTCGGCAAGAGCTCTTTCTGTTTTGGGTAGCCCTTGCAAGCAAGCAAGCAAGCAAGCGAACGAACTTGGCCGGAATAAGTAACGAGTAGGGAGAGAGAGCGTTGGGGAGAATGAGGATGTAAGTTATATAAAGTGTATGGAAAAAAGAATGACGGGAAGATAGATAGATTAGTGGCGTCATTTATTATTAATTAGGATAATTAGTTTCTTGTGTATATCTTTGGTTTTCGTTGTGGAAAGCATAATATGAAGTATTGATGAAATATCCAGAGAGTGTTAAGGTATGCATATCATCACCACCAAGGTCATTAAGGTATGCTCGAATGATCTCAGTATGTTATTGTTTTGCCTCTCTCTCTCTCTCTCTCTCTCTCTCTCTCTCTCTCTCTCTCTCTCTCTCACACACACACACTTCCAGTAATCTCATATGTTATTTATTTATCCTTTACACTGGATCTCTCTCTCTCTCTCTCCCCCAAGTGATCTAAGCATGTTATTGTTTTTCTCTCGTTTTACACTGGATCTCTCTCTCTCTCTCTCTCTCTCTCTCTCTCTCTCTCTCTCTCTCTCTCTCTCTCTCTCTCTCTCTCTCATTTACATACAGTTACAGGTCTTTTATCCTTTTAAAGGTAAGTTTTCCTTCTGAAGGCCAGTTAACCCTTTTTTTCATAATATCTCGTTACAAATCTTTCGTTATTATTCAGCAACATTACTCTTGTCCTGACCTCCAAATTTAGATGTTTTTTTTTTTACTCACTTTATTTCTGTTTGTATCCGATGCCCTTGGTTTTTGTTCCTATTTTTGAACGCACGGTCATATTATTATTATTATTATTATTATTATTGTTGTTGTTGTTGTTGTTGTTGTTGTTGTTGTTTACATGATGTTCATTTGAAAGAAGTTACAGAAGGGAATAGAAACATAAATAAATGAGTAAAATACAAGGCGAATGGTTTTAGGGTAATAGTACATTGCATTTCGTTTAAACTTCCGAGTCAGGTAATGTTGTGAGGAACAAAAGCCCTCTGAAACTGAGAAGTTCTTCTCCCTCCATGATGCCTCGTGTGTTCTTGCTATTAGCATCTAAGTTGGCGTCTTTCTGATCTGCCATCGTTCTCCCTTCCAGTAGCAATTAAGGAAGGGGTCTCTTTATAATCACCCTTTTGTCCTCTAGCTGTTAGCATCTTTTTGACGAGCCAACCGTCCTCTTCCTACACTAGCCCCTCCTGTTTGGCCGATTGTTATCTTTTGCAATGACCCTGTGCCCAGCTGCAGGTTGATGAGTGAAGGTACACGCTTGGTGGAGGAGCCCAATATTCCGCTCAAGACACGATTGACTTTCTCGCTGTTGTTGTTGTTGTTGGTGATTGCATAAGAATTGAAAGGGAAGAGTAACGTGTACGACCAAGTATCTAGAAGTTGGATATATATTTTATGCGTAGACTTAAAGAGATATCTGTTTGCATGAGTGGAATTACGTTGTAGTTAGCATGTACGCTAGTAAAAGAATATAATTTGCAGTGTGATTTTGTGTCAGTCCTCGTACATTGTTATATTATTGGGATTCCAATTTAATTTTTTTATACGTCTCTCTTTTTGCTTGTCAAGTTGTGTCAATTATGATATAATATGACGTCAGAATGATTTTGTTTAATCTTTTATAAACGTAGTGTAGTGTGGTTTACATCTTATTACTTAATATATATTTCATTCGTCTGTATCAGTAAAGTCTTGAATTGCTTTTTTTAAATTATTTTGCAACAGGAGTGATTTCACAGGAAGGTCAGATAAACGTTTCTGCAAGTTACGTTGCTTAATAGTTAATTTAAGCACCAGTATTAGCCTGAAAATAGCTGATCTCTGCTAGTAAAATTATATTTTTTTAAAAGTGCCTCAGTGGCGTGGTCGGTATGGTGTTGGCCTGCCGCCTCTGTGGTCGCGAGTTCGATTCTCGGACATACTACTGATGGGTTTAGATATGTGTATTTCTGGTGATAGAAGTTCACTCTCGACGTGGTTCGGAAGTCACGTAAAGCCGTTGGTCCCGTTGCTGAATAACCACTGGTTCCATGCTACGTAAAAACACCATACAAACAAACAAAAACAAAATCTATCGTTATGTTATGCATCTGTCGGTTTGTTAGTACTAACATTTGTTCCTCGAGATATTTAATATACATGTCACCGCTGTCTACCTCTTCCTCCTCCGTCTGTTCCCACAGCTTGCACGGGGCCTCTCTCACGCCCATAATGAGTTCACGATTACCCCATTTGTATTGCAGTGATGGGAAGAGGGGGACTTGTTAAGATTGTAAGGGGGCTTGGGGAAGGGGTGGGTGTTGCTGGGACTGGTATTGCAGTTAATGTGTGTGTATTCATTTGCTCCAGAGCTGCGTTGGTCCCGTCCTTGGAACTCGAACAAAAAGCGATGGAAAAGAAACAGGAAAAAGTGGATGACCTTCCTCCGTCAGTGTGTCCGGAGTGAGGGCAGCTCTTCTTCCTCCTTCTCCACCTACTCCACCCACTCACTCATCTTCCTTCTCTTCCTCCTCCGCTTCTCGTACTACTACCACCAACGTCCCTCCCCCACCCAACCCTCTGTCCCCTCCTACATCCACTCTTGTACAGCCAAACCACCCCCGACTCACTTTTTTTTAAACCCTTCTTCATCTCGCTTCCACTTCTTCTTCCGATCCCTTGTTCTTGATTCTTCGTCACACCCTGCTTGCATTATGATTATTTCCCACTTGAAGTTATGTGACTGCGCTCTAAGGCATCAAAAGACGATTTCAGAGACGTTTTGCATTTTTCCTCTTTTATTAGATGATGACTTCCAGTGTGGGGCCGCTTGCGATTGAATCGCGTTTACTTTTTTGCCTGCGTGATTGTGCTTTTAAAGTGGGTGATCCCATTTGAATTGCTTGTCCTTGAGGAGAGAGAGAGAGAGAGAGAGAGAGAGAGAGTTGTAATAACAGCAACGGCGTAAGATGGTTATCGTATTTACGTCAGAAATTGAGACGGTCTGGTTACCATTCATTATCTCGGGGTGTAGCTCAGCAACCGAGTGTCGTGAAGGTGTGGTTGCGTTTAGTTGAGTGTGTGCTCGAATGCAAATTGTTACTGTGAGAATAGTGCCTGTTGCAATCACAGATGTGTATATTAGAATCGAACTGCTTTCCAGTTGTAAAATGTCCAATAACTAATTCTTTAACCTCATGGTACTTGAATAGTATTATATAATATAGATCTGACCTAACAATATACGCTCATATGATTGAAATAAAAGAAAAAAAGGTCAAGTTTAGCTACTGTGTAGTCAAGGAAAGATATAAATAACTATGAAGGGGTTGGATAATGAACCTAAAAGAGTTATGGTGAAAGGTAAACTAACGAACTGAATCTAGTTGCTGCCATCATAATCTGTAAGCGTCTTTGTAAAGTAGATGATGATGGTGTTTGAAGACACTTCTCTCGGGCACGGTTCGAAATTTGGAATATTATGGTGATAACATGGCTCCTTTTTTTTTCTTGGCTACCAAATGTTGGGTGATGTTATCAACATTCTCAGTCTCTTTTTATTATGTTCACCCTTAGCAGTTACACGGTGTCCGGTTGGATTCGGGTTATTGTGTAGATAACAGAAAATCTCTCTCTCTCTCTCTCTCTCTCTCTCTCACAAGAAATAATGGATGGAAACTAGAGCTGAAGAGATACAACACCTCCCAATGTGTGAACATCTTCACATACAAGATATTATGTGACACATGGAATAAGCTGCCACCAGAAGTTGTAAATAGCAACAGTGCGGAAGAGTTTCAAAGAAAGCTAGGCAAAATTATTAGAACATTGTGAATGAACAGTAAAACTTGCTCCTAGAGATAAGTGAGCACACGATGTCTCCTCGGATGGACTAACAAGTGTTTGAGACAGCCTAATTCTTGTAGCTCTCTTTGCAGGAAGTTACAGACTCGAATAGGGCTGTTTTGACAGCGTTACTAAACGGAAGAAAAATAAATGTTTGGATGAGGTAGGAGATAATAGGGTATTAAAGGAAAGTGGGCCTTCAGCTTTACAAAGGCGAGGAGGACGAACATTATTAAGAGGAATCAGAAGAAGCGATGGGCGGGGTGGGGTGGGGGGGGTGGGGGGGTGGGGGGGGAGTGGTAAGCTGCTGTTCGTGACAGATGAGAGACAGGGGAAAGATGACTAATTGTTTGAGATGATGGTACTCATCCAGCGTACAGATAAGAATGAGAGGAGGAAGCCTTACCGTTTTGGAAGTGAAGGCCGACCGGAGGGACAGTTGTATTTTAATGAAGAACACTGTAATTTGTTAAGCTTTGTGATTGTTTTGTCCGATGTACTTGAAAGAATAAAAGTAACTAGTTGTTAATATAAAAGACACTTAATTACAAATTAATATAAAAGACAATTACAAATTGTCAATATAAAAGACACTTAATGACAAGGTGTTCATATAAAAGACACTTAATGACAAGGTGTTCATATAAAAGACACAAGTTGTTAATATAAAAGACACTTAATTCCAAGTTTTTTTTATATAAAAGACACTTAATTCCAAGTTTTTTATATATATAAAAGAGACTTAATTTCAAGTTTTTTTTTATATAAAATACAATTACAAGTTGTTAGTATAAAAGACAATTACAAGTTGTCGATATAAAAGACAATTACAAGTTGTTGGTATAAGACACTTAATTACAAGTTGTTGGTAAAGACACTTAATTACCAGTTGTTCATATATAAGACACTTAATTACAAGATGTTAATGACACGCATTTTATACATGCTAGGTGATTTGAACATACTTATGGTGATTACGTCCATTTTAAATTCATAAGAGGATTGAACTGTGCACAGTGAAAATGCAATGCGACATACTCGTTCTGATGGTATTAGCAGAAAGATAATTACCTGAGTGGTATATTTATAACACGAATTGAGAGTCTTAATGGTGAAAACAGTCTCAGTGAAATGTTAGGAAATTGCCGTGAATTACACACCTGACCGCTTGCGAAGATGAGACGAAATCATGAGCCCTGACGGTAAGTTTCAAAAGAAAGGGGGGAAAAATTTGGGGCCCTGGGCTTCAGTAACTAAAGTAATTAACAGCAGAAGAAAGGTAATAATAACTTGAACAGAAGCATCTGAAGACACACTGCCATATGGCAGAATGGAAGATCGAGAAATTGAACGGGAGATTTTATCACTGTTCGGGAAAGACAGAATGCTGATTGTTTTATTTAAAAAAAGAAAAAAAAAAGAAATTGGCTTCTTTACTGTACTGTACTGTTCTAGTAACGTTTTGCGTTTTACGGGGCAAGGTCTTTTATAAGCAATTATTTATTTATTTTATCTTTTTACTGTACTGTAATGTACTGTTCTGTTCTGCTCTTATTATTTTACGAATCAAGGCCTTTGACTTATCTGGACTCTGGATCCCTCTCATTCATCTGGTCTTGGAACCTGGGCGTTAATCTTACGATAGTTCGATCCTTTTAATCCATACTTGTGAAGGGTAGGAATAAGAGGTATAATGCAAAACGTTACAAGACGTGGAATGGAAGCGGTACATGTATATACCTTAAAACAAAGAAAGAAAATCTGCCATTTAAAATTCATTGTAAACAAGTGAGGAAAACACCTGGAAGTTGAAACATGGTAAACAAATAAAGACAAATTAAGAAATCATGTTTTATTAACCGATGACGAAAAACGGTACAAACTTTCCAACACATTATCAACAAAGGAATTCAAAAATGTAAAATTAAAACGCGTTACAAAGGAAGAAAAAAAAAAGTTTGTTGACACTGAATGTTAATCGACAAGAGATTCCTTATCGGGAACAAAGATGATGGGCAAAAGGAACAAAGAGGCAAGTGGCCATTATTGTCACGAGAAACGAATGTGCATTTCGTCGAGATAAAAGAGAAACGAGAAATGATAATTGTGTTTTCTGATGAGAGACGACGGCGATGCGGTCACTGATTTTATTCGTATAATATGAATTC
Organism: Macrobrachium nipponense; assembly: GCF_015104395.2. Taxonomy (NCBI): domain Eukaryota; kingdom Metazoa; phylum Arthropoda; class Malacostraca; order Decapoda; family Palaemonidae; genus Macrobrachium; species Macrobrachium nipponense. The sequence continues at coordinate 8,316,736 of NC_061095.1, forward strand.
GTATTCGCTTGGCGGACGTGTATGTATGTATGTATATATTATATTACACACACACTCACACACACACACACTCACACATATATATATATATATATATATATATATATATATATATATATATGTATGTACTTAATCATACATAAATAGTTTGAAGGGATATTTTTAACCCGTTGACTAATTCGACAAGAATCTGTCGAAACTATGTTTTTCGTGTCGGTGAATTTAATGAGAAATTTCATTAAGTTACTCGCTATTATATCATATAGTGAGTAAAACTTAATAATTTTACAAAATCTATTTGGATTAGAACTGTTTAGGTGAAATAATGAGATTTGATATTTTAATTGAAATGTTTTATGAGCGTGTAAACTCGACATATTTCACTCGAATCATGCTTGTATAAATATTTTAAGGCCTAAATTATTATATTATTAAGGGAATAAATCCAATTCCCCATCACTTTGTTTAATTTTGGCCAGGGCTGCACATAATGTTGCCGAGGTTCTGTTAGTGAAAAACTCTCCCCTGAAGGAATGTTGTACGTCGGGGGGTTAGGGGGGGTGGGGGGGGAGTGATGAATGGGGGTGAAGTGAGTGGGTGTGACGGCTGAAGATGAAGAGGATTGAGGCGGGGGGGGGGGGTGGAGGAAGGAAAGAAGACAAGAAGAAATGGATGGTAGCGGGGAGGGGAGGGGGAGAAGGATAGAGGGTAGGGAGAGGGACAGCAGGTAAGGGGGTGGTTGCAAGTGGGAGGACTTGAGAGAGAGGGGGGGAGGAGGGGGAGGAGTGGTGGCTCCCTCACTCACACAATCAGGTAGATAATTGCAGGCATTTTTCTTTTGTCTTTTTTGTTGTGTGTGCGCGATGCTCAACTGTTTTTGAACCCTCGCCCCCTTCCCCCTTCCCCTTCCCAAGCTTCCTCATCCTCATTCGAGCCACGCTCATTTCCTCCTCCAGTCCTGAAAGGCTTCTTCGGTGTGCAGAGGGAGGGGGCGTTTCTTTCGCTGCTTGTCTAATGGGGAGTTATTCATTAAGGATATCCTTATTTCCCATGAAGGAGGGAGATTCGGTTCCGTTAATGCCCGCCAGCAGGGATTCGGAGATCCGTTTTACAGGGCCGCTGGGTGCAGTCGTAAAGGCTCTCTCTCTCTCTCTCCTCTCTCTCTCTCTCTCTCTCTCTCTCTCTCTCTGAAGAGGGAGAGCGAGAGAGAAAGAGAGGGCGTAGGCAGTGTGTACAAAGCTTTTGCTGCCTTGTAATTAATTAGTTCTATTGAATATATTGTGATTGCGTTCCATGTAACGCATTCTCTCTCTCTCTCTCTCTCTCTCTCTCTCTCTCTCTCTCTCTCTCTCTCTCTCCATTTAAGAATACTTAGTGTATATATATATATATATATTATATATATATATATATATATATATGTGTTGTGTGTGTGTGTGTGTGTGTGTGTGTGTGTGTGTGTGTGTGCGCGTGTGAAAGAGAGAGAGAAACACAATTTTGAAAGTCAGTTTTCTGTTTTTTCTGCTTAGTATCTATCTATCTATCTATCTATATCTATCTATATAATAATATATATATATATATGTATACACACAAATTTGTATGTGTTTTTGTAGACGAATCTTACCCTACAGTCATTAAATGCTAGGGTTTAATATCCTCTACCTATCTTCCATGCGTGGGTATGTTCCATCCATCTCATTTATTCATACCTTAGGTATAGTTTGCTATTGTCTCGCATTGCGTCATCAGTCTTTCCCGAGCTACAACGACGTGTCTCTTAGCCTTACACCCCCATTGCGCGTTTAATTAACCCCTTGAGAGAGAGAGAGAGAGAGAGAGAGAGAGAGAGAGAGAGTAGGCAACAGTGGGGTTAATGAGTGTGGTAATGAGGCCATTAACTACATTGCTTTGTATCATGCATTTTATTTATATATGTTTATCTTTTTTAGGAATGTGTTTTTTTTATAAACTGCGTTTTAGTTTGGATAAATTTAGTAGCTTTATTTTTGTTTACGTTGCATACTCTCTCTCTCTCTCTCTCTAGTCGTCATCTCCATGGCTGTCGCGCCCTGCACCACCTCATAGTATATACCTTTCCCTCTCTCCCTCTATCTATCGTATCTTCCCTCTCCTTGGCAAGAGTCTATATAGAGGGAATAAATGGCGCGTTTGTCTCTTCGCTATTACCACCGCCCCTCCGTCCCACACCTCGCCACCAACACCCCTCCCATTCCCCATCACAATACATCTCCTTTCTATACCCTGCCACTCCTCCTTCGTATTATATTCACTCTGCCATTCACTTCTGTCATTACGGTACATCCTATTTTCACCTGCCACCCGCTTCCCCCCCTCCTATCATGTTCCATATCCTTATGCAGACTCCCACTCCTACCCTATTCCATATGCGCCCGGCCGTCCCCCCCCCCCCTCCCATAAGTCCTATCCCATTCCTTTTTCTTAGCTAAGCCCTTCCTATACAATTCCATAGTCATCTGCTACTCCCCCCTCCTACCCCTTTCCAATTTCACCTGCTACTCCCCCTCCTGATCCTCCCATTCCATATTCACCTTCCACTCTCCCTCCTATCAATTCCATATTCATCTGCCATTCCCCCTCTTATTCCATTCCCATTTCACCTGCCACTCCCCCTCCTATCCCATTCTCACTTCACCTTCCACTCCCCCTCCTATAGATCCCATAATCATCTGCCTTTCCACCCCCTCCTTCCCATTTCACCTTCCACTCCCCCTCCTATAGAATCCCATATCATCTGCCATTCCCCCACCCCCTCCTTTCCATTTCCACCCCTGCCACCTCCATCTCCCCCTCCCTATCCCATTCTCATTTCTTCCCCTTCCACTTCCCCGTTAACCCTAAATCCCATTCCATATTCATCTGCCTTTCTCCTCTCCATCCTCTTCCATATTCACCTGCCACTCGCCCTCCTGCTAATTTCATATTCACAAAGTTCTCCCCTTCGTTTCTTATGCCATATTCACCTGGCTACTCTCCTCCCATCCCCCCCCCCCCCCCATATAGCTGCCACTCCTTTTCCCTTCCAGTATTGTTCCCCAGCCCCATCATCGTCGGTGCCCATATACGCTAAGGGCACAGTAGTCAAACCCCTTTGCCCCTTCGTCGTACCTAGTTGCCCATAGGTCATGCTCAAGATCTGGCGTCTTATGAAATTTTAGTGCGGAAAAAGATAAGCGTCTTTCACTTGAAGATTTTGTTTGTTTTCATTTGCGATTTAAAACGGTTATGAAGTGGAGTCGGAATGACATTACAATGCTGGCAAACGTCTTAACTACAGATTACCTTTTTTTGTGCAAAATGAAAAACGATGGGATAGATAGTTAGATTTACTGCAGAGTTAATAAATGGGTCCAAATAAACTACGTCTGTACTCTTATCGTATGTAGTTCCCTTAGGAGAAAATTTAAATAGCCAGTTAAATTTATTGCGAAGTTGATAAATGGGTCCAAATAAACTACTGAAAATTAAATAAACAAAAAAATTTATTGTACTCTTATCGTATCTATAGTTCCCTTAGGAGAAAATTTAAATAGCCAGTTAAATTTATTGCGAAGTTGACAAATGGGTCCAAATGAACCACTGAAAATCAAATAAACAAAATTGTCTGTACTGTTATCGCATCTATAGTTCCCTTAAGGGAAAATGTAAATAGCCGTGTACGTTATGTAACGAGATTTCAATGGCGCATTTCATGTGATGCGTCCCGTTGACCTGACCCCGGGAAAAGGAAGGTAGTCTTTTCTCATGACCAGGCTTCACCTCGTCCCTCACCTCGTCCTGTCGGAACCTCTGAAGGGGTCGTACGACCCGCTTCCCAAGACCCGTTGGTATGCGGCGCATTTTGCTTTCGGTCCTTCGAGTACATTCACTCGTCTCTGGTCTGACCCGTGTCGTGCTGATCCGTGGAAGGCTACCTACCTACCTACCTGACGAAGGCTGATTTTGATACTGACGTCACGGCTTCAGTGTTCTTTGACGCCGAAGCTACAGAACTTGGAATTTTGTTTATGCAAACTGTATAGAAATGATTAAACTGAGCAGTAGACTCGCGTAGAATGATTTAGTTTTCAGCTAATCGGCAATTTTAGCTCCTTACGTCAAATGTCATCGGTGTTTGCCGCTTTTGATATAGCATTTAATTGACTCCACTTTATAGCTTTTAACTTTTCTCAAAATGGTATTATGCATCATTCAGTGTAGAGTTGCTCTGTAAGAGATTTTTTACTCTTGAAGTACACACACACACACACACACACACACACACACACACACACACACCCTGACTGCCCTATAAGAGGTAATTTGTATCTGCATGTTTTTGGTTGTATATCTAGTTAAGTGAGACTGTAAGTTTTTAACAAATTATGACATTTTTTATTCAACGTATAAGTGATTGTTTCGGTTAATGCTATTGTGTCTGTGTGTGTGTGTGTGTGTATGGTTAGATAATTATATACCTGACTCTAATCTTCTTAAATTACTTTTCTTCAAACTACATTCTTCAATGCATAATTTAACCTCTTCCTTGTTGCGTAAGTATATAATGCCTTTGGCCTCCAGAAGCTAGAAAATATATGGTAGGTGTCCCTCTCTCCCTATTCTGCGAAGGCCAGATCATTAACATAACGTTAGCTTTAGTCCACCGATGTCCTCCTCTACTGGGAGGGTCTGTCTGTCGGTTCGACTGTCCGTACTGCTGCCTCTTGCCTTCCGAAGTTGCCTTTCTTTGAAGTTTAGTCGGGGGGAAGAGTTTGTTTAGGGTTTTACTTAGTTCTGCAAGACGTCTTCTTAGCAAGAATTGGAGAAGTTTACACACATACACATACACACTGTGTATGCATCCATATATATCCTTAAATCCACGGTAGATTGGTAAGTGAAACAGGGACTTGTAACAAGTAATTTCGTAGTATAGTAATTTGCACATTTTCAAGTTCACGCTGAATATGTATGATATAAATAGTATATATATATTATATATATATATATATATATATATATATATATATCTATATATATATATAATAATATATATATATATAGAATATAAACTGTATATACTATAGTATATATTTTTATGAACTGTCTAAAGGGTTTTTTTTATAATTAATACTGTTAGAAGTGGGATGTAATTGATTGGCAAATAGCCGGCAGTTATGCGCAGGCGTACGTGTTGTTTTTCCCGAAAAGAAATACCATTGACCCCCTTTTTCGCGAGACCTTGCATCAGACGTCATTCTCCTGTCGCCAGTTACTCGTATTCCCCCCCTCACATTTTACTTTCCTAATTGTTAACCGCTGACGCCTTTCGTATTTTTCTCGGACAGCGAAGATCAAATTGAGTTTGGGGGTACGATAGGCAATCATCACCTGGGACAAAGGAAAACGGCTGACGAGAATGAAGAAGCGTAAATAAGGTCCTCTCTGGTGTATGTGGCAACAGGGCTCAGCTTGCCTGCGGGTGGAGATGGTGTGGACAAGATGACCGCTCCCTTCCCCCTCCGCCACGGTCCTATTCTTACCCCCAACCCCCCGGTCGCTTGTCCCACAGGTCCTCCTCCTCCTCCTCTTCCCCCACTACCTCCACCTATCAGTCCCTCCGGGTAGCGACGCCACCGCCCCGTCGATGCTTCTGAGACTGCTGGCCGGCCTCCCGACCCCACCCTGCTGGCGTCCCGAATATGGCCTACTTCATTCACACAGCTTTCTCCTCCACCGTTTTGCATTCTCCGATTTTTTTCTCAATTCTGCTGGGTTTTTATTATTCTTCTTACTTTGGTGTGAAATATTAAAGGTTGGTCATTAATGACCCCCATTCTCTCTTCGTCTTTCTTTAGTCAATCCTCTCTTTAATAGTGTCACAGTGGATAGGAATAAAAAAAAATTCCAAATTCTTCGTATACATCTATTACATGGAATTAGTTTTGATAATTATTACGTTTTATAATTAATCTTTCAGATTATACGAGAATACATATAGGACGTCAGTGATGGCGTAAGATTAAGATATTTCCAGTTTAAAAGGAAATCCTCTGGGTATCGTAGCGACAGGTCTGGGAAGTCACACTTCTCTTTTTTTTTATTTTTTTTATTGTGGCCCTCAGCCCAAGTCGTATGCTCATATATGCTCACATGTTCATTTGTTAGAGGGTATTGTTTTTGTATCCTCTGAGAGCTCATATTGGTCAAGGCCTGTGAGTGTTGCCATCTTCAGCTTGTCTGTCAGTGTAGCATTTACATAGTGTTTATGCTTCCCTATTTGGTATGCGTGGTTGTCTACGAAATACAATTATCATTTATTATTTTTCTCTTTATTTTGCCCCCCTCTAGAGCCGTTGAATTAATTGCCAGCTCTGTTGCCTCTCCTTAATAGGTAGTCGAATTTCCAAAAGAATAATGATCATATATCTCCAACCGAGGTATTCTTTCTTTGCCGAGGTGTCGTTTGAATCTCAAAGGAATGCCTTTTCTATTATAGCCACGTGAGTCATAGATTTAACAGTAATGATATGCAGCATTGGGGCCGTGGTCGTGAATACCTTTTAGTTACAGGAAACGACGTTTTATTTTCACCTCGGTTTCCTTGGAATGGCCGGGTTTCTGGAAGTTTGGCTGGGCGGCTCTGAATACCTGCTTGGTAAAAAGGTCACTGAAGGTTTGATGTGACCATCAATTTGCCTAAAACTCCATGAGATAAAAACTTAACGTTTTGATGTTTCCCATTTTAAGTTTTCCCTTGGGAGAGTTAATTATCATTATGTATATAATTTTTATTAGACATATAAAATCAAGCATCAAAGTATCATAGATATATATATATATTATATATATATATATATATATATATACACATATATATACACATATATATATATATATATATATATATATATATATATATAATATATATATGAATATGATACTTTGACGCTTGAGTCATATGTCAAATATCCACATGGAAAAATGGAACGGTTGTAAATCCTGACCGGTTTCGGCTTTATTACTAAGCCAGTTTCAGAGGGCTGAAAACGGCTTAGCAATAAAGCCAAAAGCACGTTAGTTATTATGGCCTTGTGCCATCAAATCTCCTTGCTTCTTGGACAGTCCTTAGGAATCCGATGGACAGACCATAGTGTGAGTAATGATAATATTGCCGTGCTAAGGATTTGACACGTCTCTCCTCTCTCTCTCTCTCTCTCTCTCTCTCTCTCTCTAACCCATCCTTAGTTTTAAGGCATCCTTGAGGATGTCTCTCCCCTTCGTTCTTCGCAAGCCCTTCCTATATCAAGATTCCCTTGTCCACTACAACACCAGATCCAGCTAATTGTCCCTTCACCCACCCGCCCTATACTTCCTCGTATTGCAGGTGGGTGTGGTGTCGTCTTAAGGTGAGGTACTATGTGTGTGTACACGTGTGTATTAATACTACTTATATATATATATATTATGGTCGATGTTCAGAATAAAATACTATCATACTGATCAATTTACGATCTTCCCTCTTTTATTAAAACAAGTGTAGTTCTGATGATGTGGTTTTTAAATTGGCGTTTTGCCGAATCAAGAAACTAATTATCGTATTGAGACAGAAGGTCCAAATGCGAGGTACAAATACAGTGCCATGATGTGACTTGCGAACGAAGTGAATGTTGAAGAGTATTATAAAGGTTTAGAGAATTTCTGTGTTCCCCCTGTTGCAATATTCGGATTTTCCCAGCCGTCCCTTTTACTTACGAATTTAAATTCATTGTCTTAACTGGCAATGCAGGGATAGTCCAAAATACCAGTTGCAGAAAAAAAAACGACTCAGGTGATGACGGCAGCAGTTCTCTGATGGAGTCCCTCGGTTCCCTGTTCTTGTTTTAAACTTTGGAATTTGTTTTTAATTAAAATTGTCCTCTCAGTCTTATACCCCGTAGGGGGGTAGCGCCTTCAGTGCACCTCATGTGGTGCACTGTAGGCCTTACTTAAGGTCCTTTGCAACGTGCCTTCGTCCCCTAGCTTCAGCCTCTCTCATTCCTTCCCCGTAGGGGGTTAGTGCCGTCAGTGGACCTCATGCGGTGCACTGTAGGCATTACTTAAGGTTCTTTGCAGCATGCCTTCGGCCGCCAGCTGCAACCACTTTCGTTCCTTTTACTGTACCTCCTTTCATATTCTCTTTCTTCATCTTTCCTCGACCGTCTCCTAACACTTGATTCATAGTGCAACAGCGAGGTTTTCCTCTTGTTACACCTTTCAAACCTATTACTGGCAATTTCCATTTCAGCATTGAATGACCTCATTAGTCCCAGCGCTTGGCCTTTGGCCTAATTTCTGTATTCTGTCTTATCTCCCTCTTATATTTGGGTACCATCTTTTGCCCTCTAAACAGAAACAAACCATACTTTGGTCCTCTCCACACGATCATGGCTAACTTTAACTTTAAATAAAATAAAAACTACTTAGGCTAGAAGGTCGCAGTTTGGTGTGTTTGATGATTAGAGGTTAGGTTATCAACATACGAGTGTGCAGCCCTATAGCCTCAGTAGTTTATAAGACATGATCGAATGTCCGAAGAACTCGCGCGTGGGGGTTCCTTGGGTGACGGAAACGCCTGGGTGGGGATTTCCTGACCGTTCAGACGGGAAAGACTCCTAACAGGAAACAGGTTGTGAAGAGGTGATGTCGCAGCTGGTAGAAGAAGTCGGGAAAGAAACGTTCCATGGTTGTGAATTCCCGAAAATGTTTCGGGGTTTCTGTGGCTGCGTCGAACTCCCTGAATTCCCAGAAATTCTATAAGTTGATTAAACAAGTAAAAAAATGCGCTGAAGTTTTTTCGGCGCAGTCGAGTTCTCTGTATAAAACTCTCAGCCACGCCCGATAAAACTTTCAGCCAGGTGGCACCTATATCTGTGCCAGACGCAGCCAGGTGGCACCTATGTGTTTGCCAGACGCACGATCATGGCTAACTTTAACCATAAATAAAATAAAAACTACTGAGGCTAGAGGGCTGCAATTCGGTGTGTTTGATGATTGGCGGGTGTACGATCAACATACCAATTTGCAGCCCTCTAGCCTCAGTAGTTTTTTTTTCAGATCTGAGGGCCAAACATTGAAAAAGTGCGGACAGACAGACAAAGCTATCTCGTAGTTTTCTTTTATAGAAAACTAATAATAAGTCTTATTGGAATCCAAAATTTGCAAGCATGAAGGGGTTATGTTGTTTGAAATACTGGTACCGCCAACAGGCATTGTTGCAAATTCTCTCTCTCTCTCTCTCTCTCTCTCTCTCTCTCTCTCTCTCTCTCCTCTCTCTCTCTCTCTCTCAGGAGAGTCTGAGATTTATGGGACAGAGGAAACTGTTTTGACCTGCCCCACTTTTAAAGATGTTTGTGTCGTCATGATATTCAAACGGGAGTTACAAGGACTAGGATGTCTCAAAGACTTATTAGTCCATCCGAGGAGACGTCGTGTGCTCACTTATCTCTAGGAGCAGGTTTCCACTGTTCATTCACAGTGTTCTGATGATTTTGTCTAGCTTTCTTTTCGGCTCTTCCACACTGTTGTTGTTGTTCTTTTATTAGTTTTGTGTGTATGACTTAACCTCCAGACAAATTTTGGTTAGGGACAAATATTGAGAGAGAGAGAGAGAGAGAGAGAGAGAGAGAGAGAGAGAGAGAGAGAGAGAGAGAAGGTGGCTGTGTTACATGCGCATACATTTCCTTTGTATCGGAAGTTCCATAGAGAGCTCTTGCATATAGAAGCCTCACTCTGACAATAGGCGATTCCTGTCATTGTCAGAGAAAAGGAAAGTGAATAGATTTGCAAAGTACCGTGAGTCGCTTTCGCATTTGATGGGTGTAGAATGCAATGTGCTGAATAACGCTGGGTAAGTATCTAATCTTCTCCCTCCCAGCGCCCACCCCACCTGCCCACCTTCTTCCTCGGACTTTCAAAGGACCTCTCTTCCATGCAGAGGGGCGGGGCTGGGATGGAGAGATAATAAGAGTCGAAATGGCAGAGGACTTTCCTTGGTTTTCTTCACTTTTCTACAGCTTTCGTCTCTGTGTCATTTAAGAACTATAATTTCTTTAGTTCTTAGCTACGTTAAGGCATATGTAAGTGCAAATTCCGCATTATTTCGTATTAGTTTTGTAATGTGTGCAGTTTGGCCTTATTGTCTCCTAGGGTTCACTGAATTGACAGTGTTATTGCAGCCATTTTCATAATTTGCTGTCACCTGTCAGTTGTCTAGATCTCTTTCATGAACGTGTAGCTTCCTCGAAGACGAACATGTCATGATACAGGAATATCTCCAGTCTCATTCTCACAGGATTTTGCTTTATGTCGTGAGATTTTTTCGAAATCAATCATAGTGTGTTGCTTGGTTATTTTTGGGAAAAGAAATGGCGTGTGTTTCCTGACGTTGTGGTGGTTTTCGTATGAATTTAACTATACAGAATTGAGATTCGTTAAGGGTATGTCAAAATTATCCCTAAATAAGTGTTCTTGGTATTGATTACTCTCCAGCTATGCTTGTGAAATCAAGATATTAGAAGCTGTAAAGAAATGCTTGTAAACTTCCTGTGTAAATTACGTAGTTGAAATTTGAGAAATCATTCGATTCAGTCATATTTTCCCTTCATTTGACCTAATTATACCTTCGATGCTCCTCGCGTGGTCTTTCCGAAGTAGCCCTCAGCCATAAATAGTTACATCCTTTCCAGTGAAGGAAACCGAATATTTTTTACCCATTTCCCTTCCTCGTTACTTCGCTCCTCGAAAGGTAGCAGCAAAACGTATATACGGCCAGCGAGCGACCCGCGACTGTATCCCGAGGGCGTGTCCGGAAAACCCTCTTCTTAGAAGATATTCTAAATGCTGTAACCGGATGCCGAAGAAAAAGGGTCGGCGCGGTTGATTTCATGTTTCGTCCCGGCGATAAGTAACCATTGGGGCTGTTGGCTTAGGATTTCTTTGGCGCCAGTTTGCACTCGGGAGCTGTTGCGGGATTCGTCCTGTGATTTTCGACCCGTGGAAGCTGGTAGAGTATTATTTTTATTTTTTAAAGCTTATGTCTAGGTAGTCACCGAGATAGAGAATGCGTACGTGTGAGTGGATGGTGTGTAAGGCGTTTTAAGGGAGGAGGCTGTTTTGTTACTTGCCTGTAGGCCTATCGCAGTGGGCGTGGGCGTACATTGCCGTTACATCCATTGGGCGAAGTAGCCGCTCTGCTCGTGGAACCTACTACGCGCAGACTTATTTGATTATCTTATCAGATTCTTATGGCCGCCCTTATCTGAAGAGACAGGATACACAAGTCTCTCTCTCTCTCTCTCTCTCTCTCTCTCTCTCCCTCTCTCCGTATTAGTTTCCCGTGCCATAACCCGTATTTGACTTACTGAAGCTTCGCAGTATGTCTGGTACAGTATTGGTGTTCGTGTGACGCTGAGGTATCATAATTTTAATTTTAGGTTTTGGAAGCAAGTTCGGAGAAGGATTGTCGAGGGATTTCGTATCTGGGCAGTTAATGGTTTGTTGTGATATATTAATGATTGGGTCATATATATATCGCTCTATTTATCACGCTCGTTATTATAGTGCTCATTCGATGTGTTTAATCATTTATCTTCCTTCATTTTCCAGTACCGGTGGCGGCATAAAGAAGCTGTTTGTGTATGAAAACTGCTGGAAAATAATATTGAAACATAAGTGAAAACTATTTTTTTCCAGTTTTGATGATTTTGAAAATAAATCCTTATGTGAAGGGAAAGGCAACAGGAAAATGTTGTTCGATTAGATATGGCAAATGTGTTAACTTTTTTATGTTCTGTATTAATGCTTACGGGCTGCTCTAGGAGCAAGAGTCCGTGCTGGCATAGGGCCAGCTTAAGCTTCAACAACAACAGATATTGATGCCTCACATTACACGTGTTTTCCTACCGTTTAGATTTGGTCCTTTGGAAGAAAACATTTCTCTCACAGAAGCTAATCTGTCTTGAGGTAATTTTATTTGCAAATAGCCGTTCAGCAGAATGTATCTTTGATTTAGCTTGCTAATTGCTTGCCCCGTTATATTACTGTGACTGAAGTACTGGATAGCAATGTTTTCTTGAAAGTGTAAGAGTTGAAACCGTAGACTTGGTCGTGTATCTGCCTACCCATCATCCAGAAATAAAAAAAAAATAAATTTTATTTTTTTTGGTAGATTTTGAATCAATTTGGCTTCTTATTCTATCTGTAACAGTTATCCCATATTTTACATGTTTACTATTTTTAAATTTAAAAATCATTTACTGTACTTTTATTTGTCAACACCATTGCGATTTTTTTTTTTTTTTTTTTTTTTTTTTTTTTACAAATCTTTCGTGTTTTTGAGATCAAGAATATCGCCTATTTTTGCAGAATTTTGCAATATCTTGGAACATTATTTTACATGTGGACCATTGTATCTGTGCTGTCTTATTTGTATTGCACAAGTATCTAACATTTGCATCTGACTTTTTCTCAAATTTTACGGCTCAAAAGGTGTGTCAAACATTCCAAAAGACTATAAAATATATCTTTCGTCCCCGTAACATTTATTATAATTTTTTTTATTACATGCAAAGAATAAACAGAAGCTTTCTAAGCAAAGCAGTTATAGATTAATTTTATTCAAAGGTTCAATGTAAGCTCTTAAAATATCAATACATCAGACGGCTTTAGATATGTGATAAACATTCGTGGCCGATTAACCAAAGTCGTTTTTATTTCATCCAGCCTTTGCTGTCAACATCAAATTGAAAACTCACTGTATAGGAAATACTGACAGCTTACGGGAACGCGTGAGGAGACGGGCCCCATACACATTACAAACGCGGGGCTCCGTGTCGTATTACCGCCATTAAAGATATTTTTTGTAGGTTTGCGTGTTATTTTTTGTTATCTTTCTTTTTGTGTGTGTATGGGTGGAAGTTGATGGCAGAGAACGACTCTGGCATCTCTCGGTGGAGAGAGAGAGAGAGAGAGAGAGAGAGAGAGAGAGAGAGAGAGAGAGAGAGAGAGAGAGAGAGAGCTGCCAGTATTCTGTTTAGGTTTTTTGCTTTCTTTTGGTGTAAATGGAGGCTTCCCCCACCCCCCTTTTTTTTTCTTTATGATAAGGAAGACATTCTTGCAACGCATCCATAGAATAAATGGCCCTTTTTTTATGTAGCTTCAGATGATGTGATTGACATTCTCTCTGTCTCTTTCTCTCTCTCTCTCCAAATAAGTGGAGATTCTAAGGAAGTGTACATAAGACGGCTGACATTACGAGCTCTCTCTCTCTCTCTCTCTCTCTCTCTCTCTCTCTCTCTCTCTCTCTCTCTCAGATAAGTGGAGATTCTGAGAAAATATGCCTTTCTTATGGTTGCCATTACGAGTCTCTCTCTCTCTCTCTCTCTCTCTCTCTCTCTCTCTCTCTCTCTCTCTCTCTCTCTGAGGACGTATACATTACTGATGGCTACCATTACGCGTTGCAATCAGGCATTAAGCATCATCTGTTGGCTGTCTCGTGTTTACGAAGAAAGTGGCGAAAAACAAGATTATGGTTGCTAAGATCATTCCTGTTAGGAAATAGCCAATTATCTTTGATGAGGCAGTCAGTCACATTTGCGTCATTTGCTTTGGATCACAAAGCTAGAGCTTTTTCATGGCTTAAGAGCCGTGACATGATATCTCTCTCTCTCTCTCTCTCTCTCTCTCTCTCTCTCTCTCTCTCTCTCTTGCTTGGTGAGACGTACCCGCGTGAAGTCAGATTAATCAACAGATATCACAAGTTTAACATACGACTAGAATTTGAGAAATATCTAGAAGTGTTCGTGAACTATCGGTGATAAGATTAGTGTGAAAATAGTAGGATAAAGCGTCTTCTAAGTTAGTTTATCAAGTGTAATACTATAAATCAGAACAAGATGGCAGTAAGTTCCAACTGCGGGAAGAGGTGGCGTAATTTGGCGTGTTTAGCAGATTCGCAATACGATGAGGTAGCAGGAAGGGAACTGGCATTTCTCATCTATGAAATCAGCAACAGTCCTAACCAAAAAAGATACAAAAGCATTCATAGATATATAGAAGGATATAATCCTTCAAACTGGAACAAATCTAATGAAAACATCTTGAAAATAATTGAAGAAGTTCCAAATAAAATCCAAGTGGTCAAGAGACTCATAAAGATACATAAACCAACATATTCCGACAAAGAAAATGAATAAGGTGAATCTTGTGAATATCCTAATTGATGCATTAGGAAAAAGAATGCCAAAAGCATGCAAACTGTGTAAGGTTTGGTATAGCATAGTCAATCCACAAAACCTAATCAGAAAATGTGCTGCATGCAACATTCCGACCCATCCACAGTGTGCTGAGGTAATACAAGATTTGAGAAAAGATACAAGAATTTTTTGTTCAACATGTCTATCATGGATAGACAATGTTATTAAATCAAGATTGAATGTACAAATAGTTGAGGATGAAGAAGAAGAGAGGAAGAGGAAGAAGAAGAAGAAAAGAAGAAGAGGAAAACGGAAGAGAAGTAAACAAAAATGAAATGACAGAAAAAAATAAGGAAAACAAAGAACAAGATAAAAGTATGGATGCAGAGATACTCATTGATACTACATATGAGGCAATAAAGCAGCATACCTACGAAGAAATAAATTACGATATGACAACAGAAAAGCAAATCCCGAAGAGGCTCTACCCAGATCTATACAATGACAAAGGGAAAGAGGAAAAAATAGACAAGAAAGACAAAATCTGCAACCTTTTGAAAGAGGGAATTGCAGATTTGGAGAAAGATGTTACTACAAACATCCTAAGATATGTCAAAACTATGAAATATATGGTAAATGTGCATACTTAGATGATGGCATATGGGGATGATTGCAGAGATCTGCATCCAAAAATATGTAAAACCTAAAAGAAGGAAAAGGATGTAAGTTCGACAAAAAATGCAAATATATGCACCCTGTAGCCATGAATCATAATCAAATAAATAACCAACCAAGTAATAAAATCCAAAATAAGAAAGAAACAAATAAAGAGAGAAATCAAGAATATCAGGTAAAAGAGAAAAGCAAACCACCAATGAGATATGCAGAGGTGTCAGCAAAAAATTTCAAAGCATCAGCTCCGAAATTATACTCAAGAGATAATAACTGTATTTATTATGCAAGAGGATATTGCAGAAAACGGAGAAAATTGCAGATTCAGCACAAAATGAATAATTATGATGAAGGAAGATCAAATATTATGGAAAAGTTGGATTTTTTAATGTCAGAAATTTCTGGAAATGAAAAAAAGAACAACATACCAGAACAGGAAAGAGACATGGGAAAATCCTTATTACTACCAGTATTAAATGAAGGAGAAAACACGCAAACCATCATAGTGATGAATGCGCAGGGTTTAGTTACGAGTAACTCAAAAAGAAAAATAGAGTACATTAGAAGAACCTAACCCAAAATGAAAAGAAAATAGATATAATGAATATAAGTGGAACCTGGTATTCCCAAGAGAACTGGGAATGATGATCAAATAAAAGGGTTCCAAACTTATAGATCAGATAGAAAAAATAGGAATCAAGGGGGAACCGCAATATATGGGAAAGACAAAAAACAAGGAAAAATATATGAGAAATATAGTAACTCAGAATGTGAACTAATAGCGGTAGAATTTGAATCTGAAAAATTGATGAACATAGTAATATATAGACTCCTAATACTAAAGAGTTTGACTTAATAATTGAAAAATTGGATGATATATGTAGAAATCACAAGGACTGGACTATTCTCCTATCTGGTGACTTCACTTTCCTTTCGTAGAATGGAAAGAACGAATAGGAGATTGTGGTTGTACTTATACATATAAAAAAGAGAGTAATAGTAGTGCAGAAGATAAGAGGCAATTTGAAAGCTATTAGATATGCTACTAGAAATACAAAAATTCAACAACAAAATAAATCACCTGCCAACAAGAAAGGAAAATACTTTAGACCTAGTATTTGTGAACGAGATGAATTATGTTAAAGAAATAATAGTTTATAATGCGAATATTTCAGACCATAATGTCATAGAATTAACAGTTCATTCCAAAGCAAGTGAAAATAGAGATAAGCAAGAAATGAAAAAGTGGGAAGGATATGGAAAATACAACTTCTACAGTTAAAAATATAAAATGGGTCAGAAATTAATTGAAGAATTAACAAAAGATTGGGATAACATTTTCGGTAGTGATGACATAAGGGTAAATACGGAGATATTATATAAAATATTGGAGAAAATAGTGGAAAAAATATATACCGAAGAAGAAAGTAAACATCATTCATGCATACCAAGAGACAGAAGGATCTTGTTCCAGAAAATCAGAAAGTGGAAAAAAGGTCTTGCAAAAGAAAAAAATGCATGGAAAGTTATAGAACTAAAAAGTAAGATAGAAAATGCAGAACAAAAGATTATACAATCAAAAGAAAATGAAAAACGGGACTTGGAAGAAAAAACCCTATTAAATATCAAGCAAAACCCCAAACTATTATACTCATATGCGAAGAAGATGAATAAAAGAAGAATAGAAATAGGCCCTCTGAGAATTGAAGGGAGATTAACGAATGAAAAAAGGAAATTTGCAACATACTGGCAGAACGATATAAGAGAGAATTCACCCCTAGAATAGATAATGAAGATAATGATATAGAAGTAAGGGATGAAAATAGTGAATATTTAGCTGACATAGATATTAATGAAGCTGATATTGTGCAGGCTATTAATGAAATTAAAAATGGAGCTGCTGCAGGGCCTGATGGAATTCCTGCTATTTTGTTAAAGAAAGTAGTTCATTCTATCGCAAAGCCACTTGCAATATTATTAAGACAAAGTGTAGATACAGGCAAGATTTATGATGAGCACAAAATTAGCATATATTACCCCTACTTTCAAAAGTGGATCAAGACTAGAGGCAAGTAATTATAGGCCTGTGAGTCTAACATCACATATTATGAAAGTGTATGAAAGGGTAATGAAGAAAAATATTATGAAACATTTAATAAAAAATAATTTGTTTAATAAAGGACAACATGGTTTCGTACCAGGAAAAGTACACAAACCCGACTGTTAGTCCACCGTGAGAACATATTCAAAAATATGAAAGCGGAAATGAAACAGATGTGGTTTATTTAGACTTTGCAAAAGCTTTTGATAAAGTAGACCATAATATATTAGCGAAGAAAATTAGAAAACACAATATCGTGGATAAAGTAGGAAGATGGTTAAAAGAATTTTTACACAACAGAAAACAGATAGTTATTGCAAACGACGAGAAATCGGATGAAGTCAAGGTAATATCCGGTGTGCCGCAAGGTACGGTGTTAGCTGCAATACTGTTTGTTATTATGATTGAAGACATAGACAATAATGTGAAGGATTCGGTAGTGAGTAGTTTCGCAGATGACACAAGAATAAGTAGAGAAATTACTTGTGATGAAGATAGGGAACGCTCTACAAAGAGACCATAACAAAGTATATGATTGGGCAGAGGTAAATAGGATGGTATTTAACTCTGATAAATTTGAATCAATAAAATTATGGAGACAGAGAAAGAAAGCTATATGCATATAAGGGACCTAATTAATGAGACCATCACAAATAAGGAAGCAGTTAAAGACCTTGGTGTGATGATGAATAGGAACATGTTATGCAATGATCAAATAGCAACTCTGTTGGCAAAAATGTAAGCAAAAATGGGAATGTTGTTATGGCACTTCAAAACAAGAAAAGCTGAACACTGATTATGCTTTATAAAACATATGTTCGTAGTCCACTTGAATATTGCAATATGATATGGTACCCACACTATCAAAAGGATATTGCACAAATAGAGAGTGTACAAAGGTCCTTTACAGCTAGAATAGAAGAAGTTAAGGACCTAGACTACTGGGAAAGACTACAATTCTTAAAATTATATAGTCAGAGGAGGAAGAGAACGCTACATGATAATTCAGGCATGGAAACAGATAGAAGGAATAGCAGAAAATATCATGGAACTAAAAATATCAGAAAGAGCAAGCAGAGGTAGATTAATAGTGCCCAAAACTATACCAGGAAAAATAAGGAAAGCACACAGACATTAATCCACTACGCACCAGATCGATAATGCAGCGTCTATTCAATGCGTTGCCAGCTCTCTGAGGAATATATCAGGAGTGAGCGTAGATGTGTTTAAGAATAAGCTCGACAAATATCTAACTGCATCCCAGACATCCAAGATTGGAAGATGCAAAATATACCGGAAGATGTACTAGCAACTCTCTGGTAGACATTAGAGGTGCCTCACACTGAGGGACCTGGGGCAACCCGAACAAGATGTAAGGTCTGTAAGGTAAGGTAAGGTCTCTCTCTGTAAAAGTATAAAGTTCTTGAAACTTTTCTCTTGCTATCAGAGGTGCCATTTAAACTTAGGGAAGTAAGCAGTAAACTATTCATTGCTGAAGAGTATGTGTGTATGTGTATTACACACATATACATACAGAGCCGGGAGTAGTAATTTTTGTGAATGACCTTTCCCGTTGTATTCAGTTAAAAAAGTACAACACAGTATATAGCCGAATATGGCAATAAGAAAAAGAAATGTAAAGTATACCTCTCAAGAATTTTTTTCCGTTTGATCTTCAGTATCACATTGAGTTGAAAGTGAACAGCGCTTGACATATGGAGAGTTCCTCTAAACTAAAGAATTTGTAGGTCGGGTACTGAAAAAGGAATAATATTGGGGTCTTTCTGGAAGTGAAAAAATTGTGACATATTGGTTGTAGTCTGAAGAAACTTGATATATCCGGTTTTTTTTTTTTTTTTTTTTTTTTTTTTTTTTTTTTTTATTGCTCTTCGGTTACACAGAAGCGCAGTGAAATGAAGGCAAAGGTTGTGTGTGTAAAAATCTATTTCTTCGAACAGCTTTCTGTAACCTTCGCTCAGAATCAGTCTTGTGCAAGGGAGTGCCATCTGCGATATTATTTCCTTTTCAGTCAGAAGGATGCTTATTACACCAATATGACGGTTTCCTGGTCAGATCAAGAGAAACGACATTGAGTGAAATGAGTATTTCCAAATGCAGTGAACACAAGCTCATGTGATTGTCTGTGTGATCGAGTGCTTGAGGCAACCTCATCTCAAAAGGAAATATTTAGAAAATGACAACTGGCCTTGTAGGTCACGGAGTGGGCATAAGAATTTTCGAAGATTATACCATTCGCCTCGTCACTATACTTTCGATTATATTTGTGTAATGTATAATCCAAAAGTAACTTATTTCATATGCTATTTGGGTTTACATCCTGAAGTCATATTGATGTATATAATGTTATGTCTCTGCCATATTGCTGCAGATTGTACATAGCCTATGAAGGCCATATGGCAGGCGCAGATTATACATTGCCTATGACCGCCCAGATAATAACAAATATTGGTGAGAGTGCGAGGTATATTGGTCCGCGATGGTAACAGTAAATGTCAAATTCTCCTGTAGGGCTGGGAGGGCTCTCTCTCTCTCTCTCTCTCTCTCTTCTCTCTCTCTCTCTCTCTCTCTCTGTGTGTGTGTGTGTGTGTGCTGTGTGTGTACGACTGTACAACTTTCACGTCCCCATGAATAATTCTGGTGCACTTATCTTATCGACGTGTGTGTACATATTTCCCCCACCTGGAAGGTAATATTCCTGAGTGTTTCTGTACCAGGTGACAAGGATGCTTTATTGGACAGGTAAGAAACCGGAGCTGTTTTTTTATATATATATATATCATGGTTATAGGTTTTACTTTCAGTTTTTTTATTATTTTTTTTATTATTTTTTGCAAGTTCATCCCTTACGTTTCCGTTTTCTTCTCTTGCATCCTTGCACGTAGGAGCTCGTTGCAAGCCCTGCGGCCACCATTATTATGCAAGTGGAGTTTTGTGTATCGGGAGAACCTAATATTTATTATGATATTATGCACCCTGGGCGTAGAATTTTCTTTGGGATAATAAACACTTTATATTTTACGATCGAGATTAAGGCTTCTGTGTATTTACAATTTGAAGACTGTCAAAAGGCACCACATTCCTATAGAGAGACTCCGCCGTCCGTCCTTGTAGCTGGGACTTTCTGACCATCTCCTGTAGCTGCAAGCTAAAACACTGAGTGGAAGTGAGGTAGAGTGTGCTATACTTTTTTTTTATATATTTAGTATCATACACATGACGTTTTATCAGTATATGTAAGTTCTGTAAATGAAGTATTTCAACAGAATTGTAACTGAAGACACGGATGACGTTCTAATTACCCCCGTAAGAAATTATTGGTAAAACCGCAGGTTATGATGGTAAAGTGGGCTGTTTCATTTGCAGGTGTGAAAAAAAAAACGTATCATTAACAGGCTCTGCCATGTACGGCTCATAGTTGACGCGTGTAATTTTGATGACACTGTGACGTATCATCCCTCAAGAAATGCCATCATTAACCCCATAACATCGCTGACATGACAGGTTTTCCTAAGAAAAACCCCACGGAAATATCCCCGGGTCGACCCCTGCGATAGTACCCGTGGGATAGCCTGTAATGCAAAGAAGCTCTGGGAACAGGTGCGGCACACGTGTTAAATCTCTAGGCTTTCGCCGTAAAGCCAGGGATTTGGGGAAACGGGTCGGTCAAGAGGCGTTGGCCGCATTAGAGGTTGGGCAGGTAGGTACTATACAGATGAAGTTTCGGTATGATTTTCAGGCCACCGGATGGAACCTCCATAAGGTTATATACCTGGAGGGGAAAGGTTTGCTAATCTGACCAGACAGACCCTTTTCCTATGTTGTTTGGACCCACGTGGAGATCGGAGCGTTAAAAATAAAAAAAATACTCGTAAAAAAGTCACTAAAACTTGTGTCCGTTGTAGTGTTGCAGGTTCGTAATCTGCAAGGAAAATCGGTGTGGTAACATATTGAATATATTGTACAATTTTAAGACGATATTAGAAACAGATCTGCTGGAGTGGATTCATTGATTTTTTTATTATGTTATGTCTTTCGCATGAAGTTTGCGAACGCGCAATGCCAGGAAGAAATATATTTTTGGAAATTTCAGAATACTGAATAACGTTCGTAATCTTTGGCAATCATTTTGTGCAACATTTGTTGACATTAAAAACGTGATGATGAAAGTGATAAATCCTTCTTTATAAGTTGCGATCGAGGTGAAAGTTATCCGCTGAAGATCTTCACAGGAAAATGCTTAAAACAAATATTAATTCTGTATTGTTGATTTTAGCGGATTGCAACTGTTTATGCGTTTTAGGAGCTCAACGATTTTATTCCCGGATTACCCAGAGATGATTTGTCATGGTTTTGCCCAAGAATTATGATTTACAGCGGAACTCAGTAGGTATGCTAACCTTTATAGTATATAACGAAATGAGACCAATATAAATCAAGCGAGTTTTTTTTTCAGTTTATTTCAGCCCTTGTCAGTCGAAAGACACTATTTTTCCTCCGTATAACTCTCATTCCTAAGTTTGTACGAATGCCAAATCGCAGTCGTCATTATAAGCCAGTAGTGTCTGGATGGCACTGGTTGGTTATTCGGCACTCTTCTACATATTCATGGCATTCATTGTTCGTCCTATTCATCGTAGTCATTGATTTATCATAATCTTAGTAATGGCAGATGAAGATCTTCTCCAGTGTACACTGGAAACGAAAGGCGATCAGTGATACACGTGATATATTAACGTAATTTTGAATATTAGCATTCTCGTAATAATCAGTGATAGTTTTTCTTAAGTATGGTTGGTAAATATTTTGCTTATAGTTTGTAAGAATCTTTCTTTAAAAGTGGGTAATGGTTAATATATATATATATATATATATATTATATATATATATATATATATATATATATATATATATATATATATATTATTTTTTTTTTGTGGTCTATCACAGACTTCCAAATTCGACTGGGTGGTATTTATAGTGTGGGGTTCCTGGTTGCATCCTGTCTCCTTAAAGGAGTCCATCACTTTTCTTACTATGTGTGCAGTTTCGAGGATCACACTCTTCTGCATGAGTCCTGGAGCTACTTCAGCCTCTAGTTTTATCTTATTATTATTATTATTATTATTATTATTATTATTATTATTATTATGTACTGACGCCAGCATGTCCTTGGCAATATTTTTTCATCGTAATTCCCATCTACCCGTCTACCTTGTTGCCAGCGTTGCATGTCAATTTTTGCTGTCATTTATAACCCTTGTTTGATCTCTCTCTCTCTCTCTCTCTCTCTCTCTCTCTCTCTCTCTCTCAGGGAACATGTTTATGTGATTCATATATCCCCCACGTATTACACTGTTGCCATTTTATACTATGTATAACTTATTATTGTTAATTCAGCAAAGTCATTTTAAAAGATCATAAATCATATGTATTATGACGCGGTGATTACGTCAAACCACGACCGAATAACCATATTTTTTTATTAATGTCTATGCGCAGTCTCGGAAATGATTTGTAGACATATTAACAACAGTATAGCCAGTCGTAACCCACACACTTCGTTCCCATGCCAGATTTCCTTTAGAGGTATGTCCGACTCTGTCCCCTGCCTCTCTCTCTCTCTCTCTCTCTCTCTCTCTCTCTCTCGCTCTCTCCCACCCCCACGAAAAAAAAAAAAAAAAAAAAAAAAAAAAAAAAAAAAAAGAAGGAAACATGAATAATGAAGAGCCCCAGTCCTCCGGTTACTTAACGCCGTGACCGCTATCTGTGGCCCTGGAAGCATCGGTCAAGATCCGGTTTGGGCCACAATCATTGCAGGTGTATCCGGACGTCTTCGAATCGTGTCTCTTCTTTACGCCCCACCTCCTTGCCTTGACCTGACCCTGGCCCCTCCCTGTATTCCCATGCCTCTCTCTCTCTCTCTCTCTCTCTCTCTCTCTCTCTCTCTCTCTCTCTCTCTCTCTGTTAACATTTCATCTCCTGAAGGTTTTCTATCCAGCCATTCATTGATAACCATTATCTCTCTCTCACACACACATACACACACATTAACATTTACTCTCTTGCCAGATATTAAAGGTTTTCTATCCAGCCATTCATTGATAATCATTCTCTCTCTCTCTCTCTCTCTCTCTCTCTCTCTATCTCTCTCTCTCTCTTCTCTCTCTCTCTCTCTCTCTCGCTCGAAAACTTCCCCGTGAAAATTCCTAAAATCCAAAATGCTGATCTCTCTCTCTCTCTCTCTCTCTCTCTCTCTCTCTCTCTCTCTCTCTGAAAAATTCCCTAAAATCCAAAATGCTGATCTCTCTCTCTCTCTCTCTCTCTCTCTCTCTCTCTCTCTCTCATACGTCATGAGCACCTCAATGGAATTCTTTCGTCATGTCCTGTTCGAATAGGAGAGAGATTCGCTTTTGACCTCGCGTTCTTCTTCTTATGTCATCCCCCCCCCCCCCTCCACCCACTCCCAAGTGATCCACTCCCGTATCCGAGTCTCCTCCCTAGTTCTCTCTCTTCCCTTCCCTGGTTCTTACCTGGTGTTCTGTGGAATTTTCCCAATTAACAGGAAGGTAATGGAAGGTTGGTCGTTATCACTGCAATTAGAGAATCTTCTCGCCGGAGCTTGTAATGGCCGGGTGTGGGGGTTTGGTCATGAAGAGTAAATTGTTTATAAGTCGTATGAGATTCCAAAGACAGGCATAATCAGAGGTAGTGGAAATTGAGTGATTTTTAAGAGACTATGTCAGTGCGGGGACCTGGAATGAATATGATTTTCCTTTGGTGATGTATGCAGTTTTAATTTTTATCTGGTTATCTGGTTAATCTGAGAGAGAGAGAGAGAGAGAGAGAGAGAGAGAGAGAGAGAGAGAGAGAGAGAGAATTTAATATTTAAATACAATCGTATTCCTATTTATTCTGGAAACGATGAATGTGTTCCCCAAGTGCAAATGATCGCAAGCCCCCTTTTTTTTTTCTTTTTAAATAAGTTTCCAAAAGAAAAATCGCTTACTTGCTTTTATGAATCATGAGGGACAGTAATTCGGAAATGGGCTGCTTATATACATTTATAATTCTAGATATCAAAAAAGGATACTATTTTTCGTTATATGCTCCTTTACCATTTAGTCATGGACTTCATTATTTTATAAATTAGTTTCATTCAAATGAGACACCCGTAAGATTGGTAGTAGCTGCATTAATGTTGATGTTGTATTTGAACAATTTTATCGTTAATATCCAAGAGTGGGTTTTATATTGATGATAATACCAATAGCATTAAGATGTACTGTAACTGCAAGTGCATCAAGAGCATTGGAATTGTAAGGAACATAAATATGAATAACTCGCGTTATTTACCGATTAGTCAAGAGGAGAACAACTTCACATATAAAGGAAGAAGACAACTAAATGTTTGTTAGGAAGGGTTTGATAAGATATGCGTAATATGATCTTTCTGGGATATAACAAACTAACTACGAACGTTTTATTTTTTTAGAACGGCTTTCGATTATCTGTTTATCAGCGGTAAATTTTATATTTGCCATCTGTTTAATGCAATGCTGGTTTCTTTCAAGATATTGGTTCTCAGTCATTTTGATATATTTCTGGTATCTCCGTAAAGCACTAGTTTTATGTTTCTCTGCAAATGGTTTCTTTTTTAAAACTGATTTCATAATGGCATATCCTCTTACATTGGTTTCCATTTTTATCCACATATAATGGTGATTTACTGTATTTCTAACCAAATATGGTTTCCTTTTTTATCCACATATATTGTTGGTTTACTATATTTCTAACCAAGTATGATTTTCATTTTTATCCACATATATTGGTGATTTACTATATTTCTAACCAAATATGGTTTCCTTTTTTATCCACATATAATGGTGGTTTGCTATATTTTTAACCAAGTATGATTTTCATTTTTATCCACATATAATGGTGATTTACTATATTTCTAACCAAGTATGGTTTCCATTTTTATCCACATATAAGGATGATTTACTATATTTCTAATCAAGTATGGTTTCCATTTTATCCACATATAATGATGATTTACTTATATTTCTAACCGAGTGATGGCAATCATCGACGCTTCACCATAATTACGAACCGCCTTAACAGTCTCTCTCTCTCTGTGTCTTTCCAGGTTGGTCACGTTGTCATGGTTTCGTTAATCGCCCGAGCAACGAGGAAATGCGTAAGTAAGAAGTACGAGATATTTCAGCTGGTCTTTTGTGCTGGATTCGCTCCGCGGATCTCTTGCAATAATGCGTGCAAGACGGTGTCATGGGAAACTGGACGCGGCTTAGCTTTGACATTTCTGGACGAGTGTGTCATTGGAAACGTGGCATTGTTTGCTCTATGGGACGGAGTTCACGTGAGAGAAATTGTTTGCGGGTGTGTCAGTTTCGGTATAGCCTCTCCTAGCTGACGCCATTGTTACTTATATGTTTTTCTCTTCCGGGTCTGTCGGTTATGGTGTAATTGTCGACGGCCTACTACTGTATGAGGTCCATATTTTTTCCCTCCCTTTTTTAAGGAAAACGATGAGAATAGCTCTTAAGACTGTAATTTTATTCTTCGTAGTTCCAATCTGTTAAGTTGAGTAATTGAGAGCAATATGTATTGTATGTATGTATGTATATATATATATATAATATATATATATATATATATATATATACACATACACACACACACACATATATATATAGTATATATAATATATATATTTACTATATATATATATAATAAACTAAATACACTGTGCCGTCGGGCTTCCTTCTAAAAGAAATGCCTACAGTTTATCCAGAGAACTTATTTTGCTTGAAATTCAAATGAAGAAGGAAAGCATGCTAAAACAAAAGCGCCTCAGCGGCGTGGTTTGTATGGTATTAGCGTCCCACCTCGGTGTTCGCGGGTTCGATTCTCGGCCATTCCATTGAGGAGTGAGAGATGTGTATTTCTGGTGATAAAAGTTCACTCTCGACGTGGTTCGGAAGTCACGTAAAGCCGTTGGTCCCGTTGCTGAATAACCACTGGTTCCATGCAACGTAAAAGCACCACACAAACAAACAAACACACATACTAAAACAAACCGACCCCGTGAATGGTTGTCATTGGGATGAAGCAAAAACACCCCCTTCTTATAATTCCCTTGTACTACACCGCGAAGAGGAACGCTAATTGAACGAACAGAGACGGGAGATATGCCACTATAAAACGACGCCCGAGCCGGGCTTATCTCGAGGTGTTTGGAAAGGGTCCTCCGCGAAGGAGCCAGTCCTCCACGCCTGTGCAACCTCATGTCTTCCTGTTCAGATGTAAACAAAGATGACTGGCCAAGTGTATACTGACTGGGGTCTGCTTTTTGGGGCTGCTACAGGTCCTCCTGCGTCGGCGAAGGGAGGTTTGGGTTTCTTTCCCAGTGTTTGTCTTTGCAAGCAAATGTGCTTCTTCATCAGGATCCTTGACGAGGGGGAATATTGGCTCTTTCGATTTTTGGGGAGACTTTGGAGCCTTTGACTGAAGTGCTACTGTGTATCCCACGAATTTTAAGGGTCGGCTTGGAAACGTGTTACTCTTCTATATTTTTATTGTTCTTGGCATTAATATAGTCATTATTATAAAGTATATGACTGTGTCCTTCTGTTCATCATTCTGCTATCACTCTATTGTACATTATGAACTGTTAAGCAATGGATAAGTTTAAAATCTCAACTCAATGGCTCAAAGTTTCATCTGCTTGGTAAGAAGCATATCTTACGGCATGTTTCAAAGTACCCATCATTAAAGACGGCATTTACGCCTTTGAAAGTGTTTTAAAAATCTCCCTTAATAAACGTTAGTGCTGCTTGAAAACACCTCTAAATAACGGAACGCAGTTGATTAATTCCCGGTTGATTAAAGTTGCAAAGCGTTTGGGATGAGGGAGAAGGGGCCCGGTGGAATGCTCGTTGATAGGGGGGAGTGGAATGATTGATAAGCCGAAGTATGAAGTTGGTGAGGAATGTGTAAACATTCCTCTCTAATGTGACACTGTACGTTGGAAATCCGGTGCGACAGGGGACAAGGGAAAGCGTCGTCATGGAGGAAGGAATTTCTGAAACGAAATGTAATCGGAGAGAAAGTTCTTAAGTTGAAAACTCATAACTTCAGATATTTAAGAAAATAATCAGATTATTTCGGGATGTGGGAAGCCTGCTTTAACGCTCCGAGAACCATTTTCTTATCTGGTATTCTAAAACAAATCCTCTCTTTATCTGTTTAACTTTTCTTATGTAAACGATAATGGCCTGTCTTCTTCCCTGTTCCTCTTCAGTTTGTTTGTTTGTATGGTGTTTTTACGTTGCATGGAACCAGTGGTTATTCAGCAACGGGACCAACGGGTTTACGTGACTTCCGAACCACGTCGAGAGTGAACTTCTATCACCAGAAATACACACCTCTCACTCCTCAATGGAATGGCCGAGAATCGAACTCGCTACCACCTAGGTGGGACGCAAACACCATACCAACCACGCCACTGAGGCACCTGTTTCTCTTCAGTGCCGTATTGAGTAAAAGCATCTGAAAACACTTTAAGACATTATGATTAGTTCAGTGCACTTGCTAATCAGTTGTTGTTTCATCGGTAAGAATATCTGTCCATTCGAAATCCCAAGTCATTCATGGACTCAGTTGGAGGATTCGAGTTCGATCCTATGCCAAAT
The DNA here is from genome assembly GCF_015104395.2 of Macrobrachium nipponense. Lineage (NCBI taxonomy): Eukaryota > Metazoa > Arthropoda > Malacostraca > Decapoda > Palaemonidae > Macrobrachium > Macrobrachium nipponense. Next base: position 8,344,497 of record NC_061095.1, read on the forward strand.
CTCAGGACTTGACAGGCTTTGTTCGTCAGTAATATGAACTGTTGATGAAACATCATGAACTTTGTCCGTTTATGATATTGGCAATTGATATGTCAAATTAATCTTGTCCTTTTTAAAATGTCATCTTCGACAGCTTGTGATTTGCTCCGTAATCGCACGGGAGGTCATTTTTTTTTTTTTCTTTAAGCGTTGAATGTGTAATACGGGTTTAGCGTGGATATCTGTCATCTCTCCAGTTAGCAACAGTAACACGTACATCGGTTCATCTTTCGCTGAATTATTTTATGACTTCATATATGTATTACTTTACATATTTAATGGTAACAATTGATAATTGTTATTTTTTTTTAGTTTGTTTGACACCACTTCAGTCTGACATTTCGTTCTGATGTCAAGTTTTTATTTATCCGTTACAGACATTACTTTCGCGTTTGCAGGCAGATGCATAATGAGCGAGGGAAGTGAATTGGAGAGAGAGAGTTAATATGAACTTGAATAATGAGACGCCATAAAAGAAAACAGAGAACTAACAAGAAAGGAAGTAGTAACACGATAAAGTTAGAAAGCAACACGGAAGATATCTCTCTCTCTCTCTCTCAGAGAGAGAGAGAGAGAGAGAGAGAGAGAGAGTGATGGAGAGAGAGAGAGAGAGAGAGTAGGGGGGAGGGCTGGGGGAGTCAGGCAGGCAGGCAGGTAGGCTGTGACGGACGGACAGACAGATCTCTGAAAAGTGGGTGAACTGGTTACGGAAGACATGGGAGTGGAGAACTTTTATGGATACGGTGTAGTTCGATAGACTGCCTTTATTTGATGCATTTACTTTTCCATAGCGTCTCATTTAAATGATATATATTTAAAAGAATACATTTCCTTTCAGTTTGTGTATATAATATCCGAACGAACAATTTCGCTCAAGAGTAGCAGCGTTAATCCGGTAAATCATAATAATACAAATGGAATGTTCTCTCTCTCGAAAACGCCCTCTCCCAGCCATCCCCTCTTTCTCCAGTTTGCCTTAAAAACGTATCCAGACAAATTAATCTCTTGTTGACAGAACTCTTTTTATAGATTGCGTTGGGAAGGTTTATTAGTTTGTGTGGTGATGAAGTGGATGTGGTGTTATGAGCAGTAAAGAGAGAGAGAGAGGTAAGGTGTGTTATAAGGGTAGTGGGGAAGGGATGGACGATCGGGAGGTTGGCCAGGGGAGGGAGGGAGGGAGGGAAGGGGGGGGGAGGAAGTTGGGGTTGTGATTCACCAGCCAGGCGTGGCCCGCATCCCGCACACCGATAACCGAACTTGACGGTCATATACTTTAGCGTATCGCACTCGAGAAGGAGTTTTGTGCTTCTCCGTGTTATAGTCATCGCTTATCATCCTTTACTTCAGTAGGTTTATTGTTGAATCCATGAGAACGTAGGCTTCGGCGTCAACACTCGACATTTGTTTGAGGAGACGTTAGGCCGCTGAGCGTACGTTCATACGGTTACTGCACCACACCCAGCTGGCTTGTTTTTGTCCTGTTCATCCACAGAGCGTAAGATTTTTCTGCCAAAGAAACAAAAAAAAACAGAACTCGCATTATGATATCTACTCGTAAACGAAACTTGCCCTCGATGAACCACTGGCCTGTTGAAGATCGCATTCTGTTGAAAACGACCCGCACTTGTTTTGAAGCTCGGACGCAAAAATCCGTGTGAAGCGAAATTAAGCGCTTGTTAAGTCCGAGCACCACGCCCTCTAGGTGGAGAGCGAGCGGGTTGGGTTACACGCTGGTGACAATGACGGGGTTTATTGTACTTTTACGTCTTATTAGAACCGTCCTTAGTACGCGAGGGCCCTGGCAGGAGCACATGCACTTCCTAAGCACTCGTAGGAGGCGAATGGTGACCCGTGGCAGGCGCTGCTTTATAGTACGTAGAATACATTTGAACTTTGTTGATATCGCATTAGTCGCAGACAAGTGGGTTAACCGTGTCAGGTGGCAAGGGTTGACAATGCATGATTAAGTTCCATCTGTTTATGCTGATTGTGTGTCAGCATTTAGCAACCCAAGCACCTGTCACTCGGTAAGACTAGTGTTGGCATTTGAAACACTGGCCTAAATATCACGGTTATTTGAGAAGAAACACGAGAGAGAGAGAGAGAGAGAGAGAGAGAGAGAGAGAGAGACCAAACTGTCGGGAATTGACTGCCGGACCTGTATTAGTGGTTTCAGAGGTCTTTGTTCTTAGGGTCACCTCAGGGTCATAAGGGCTTCCAGGGGCAAGGACCCTAAACCGAAGGGTGTGGGGGCTGGCTTAAAGACAGGGCGGAGCCCTTCCATATCAGGGGTTCAGTGGCTCATGGCGGAGGAGATTTCAAGGGTCTAGGTCGAGGCACTTCACTTTGTTTTACTTTGTTGCACATAATGGTATATAGCCAGTGAATTTGGGGAGAAAGGCTACGTATTTTTAACACCTTATCTGTTTCGTACAATTTTACGGATTGTTGAAACGTTTGAGAGGGAGAGGGAGAGAGAGAGTGTCATCGTTTGTATTAGCTACTGAGATTACTGATACAAGGCTTATTCGTATTCTTATTGTTGTTGAAACTAAAAAAATTGCATGTTGGATTCTCTCTCTCTCTCTCTCCTCTCTCTCTCTCTCTCTCTCTCTCTCCTTCTTTCTTGTGTAAGAGGAAAAGGGATTGAAAAAAGTACTACGTTAAGCAGACACATATGAACAGCCAGTAGACTTTGGTTAAGGGTTTAGTATGCCGTGCCTTGTGGGCTTCAGGTGTCTGGTAGTGTATGTGTATGTAGTGAGGTGCGCAGCTAGCTCTCTCTCTCTCTCTCTCTCTCTCTCTCTCTCTCTCTTCTCTCTCTCCCCGTAGTACCTTGCATCTGCTGTCAGTATCTACGTCTCTTTTTGTCCTTTCACCTTTCGAACGGACTTGTCTTGAAGTGTTGTGACCCAGATGTTATAGTTATGAACACTATGCTGCTCTAATGGATGGCGGTGGGTGACGAGAATGGGGTTAGGATGTACCCATAGGGTGATTCTTTTTTATTCATCTGTCGTTGGGGCATTGCTGATTGTACATGGTGTTTGTTGGTCAGCAATAGGGCTATAGTAACATGTTTGCTTACTCCAGATGCATCGGTGAAGTGAATTATATATATATATAGATATATATATATATATATATAATAATATTATCTATATATATAAAAGTGTGTGTGTATGTATGTATATCCTTTACCCGTTTTGCCTCGCGTGCTTAAGGCCCATAATCTTCACAAATTCATATTTTTATATATTTGGAAGTCCTTGTGTTTACACCTAAACCAAATTTCTTTAGCCCACGGGTAATTACCTCCTAGGGCATCATTATTTCGACGTACCCAACTTATTATTGTGCGACCTTTCCATTTCAGATGAAAGATTTTAAGATATTTCCGATGTTTAATATATATATATGAATGATGTTTCCACGCTGCTGGAAAATAACAGTGCCAATTGTAAATGGCTGTTCCGATACTAATATTTTATCCATGCAAAGACAAATTAAAAAATAATATGCAGGCTGTGTATATTATATATATATTATATATATGTGTGTGTGTGTGTGTGTGTGTGTGTGTGTAGTATTTAGTATATATAATAGAATCTATGATCACTTTTTTACCAGTTAAATATGTAACTGTAAATCGAGAAGTTAAGAGGGCATTGTGGCTATTACAGTTACACACACACAATATATATATATATATTATATATATATATATATATATATATATATATATATATATATATAGTATGTATATATATATATGTATTATATATGTGTGTGTGTAGATAGAATAGATAGATAGATTGATAGATAGAATACAATATAGATTACATAGATAGATACAACAATAACCGCAGTGATCCCCGTGTCTTGTAAATGCAGAGAACCCAATAGTGAATGTTGTTGTTGTTGTTGTAGTTGTATTTCAAGTCGGGAAAGATCGACGACGGCCGGCTCCCGGTAATTAAAACTAGGGCTTGACATCTTTCGGGACAGTGGCTGGGAGGGTTCGAGAGGGACAGGTGAGATATATGGGCCGGTGTTATTGCTGTCTCGTAGGCGTTTCCCTCCCGGGGACGCCGTATCTTATCAGACCCGTTATCGGGACAAGGAGAGTGGCACTGGCCTGTTGTTCCACGCCCTCCTCCCTCTCCTCCCGCTCTCCTCCCTCCCCCGTCTTTCTTCTAGTACTACGACCCATTTCGTTTGTCCTTTCGTGGTTTGTGCGAATCTCTGTTCCTTCTCGTATTTGTTTTGCTGATCGCACATAGGTTTTATAGGTTGTATTTGTGTTTTACTTCGCACATATGTTGTATTTGTGTTGTATTGGTGTCTTCTTATGTAAATATTTAAAATGAATTATGTAAGTGCTTATGCAAATCCACCTTAATATGTATGCATGTCTGTTTTTATACAAGTCCCGTTTCTAAACGTTGATGTATGCATCTGTTTATTCAAATAATGTTCGTACATGTGGTTGTAGACAGTTGTATTTATGCAAAGATTTATTCTTATAATGTTTATACTGGTTTATGCTAAACCTGTATACGGGGTTATATGCTAATATACAGGGAACAGATGTATGTATACAGAAATGTATACAAACGTATGTACGTATACGTAGATAAGCAGTTACTTTTTCATGTATTTTCAGTAACATTCTATCTCTCCATCAAGTTTCCCTTCTAGCAATTAACCGCGTGCCTTTTCCAATTGCTCTCTCTGCCGTCTCTTTTTAGTACTTTCTCCCCATACGTTTAATTCCCCCTTTCTTTTAATTCAATCAACTGTAGGTTACCCTTCCTCGTACGTCTTTCCGCTGTGGAGATCACCTCCCTCCCTTACCCGTCTCCTAATACCAAGGGGTTGCGAAACCCCTGATTGATTGCGAATGAATAGGGTGCAGTATTGTCGCTATTTCCTTGCCTCAAACCCCCCACCCCCCATCCTCCTCTGCTGATGGAATCTCTCCTTTATCTCAGAGAGAGAGAGAGGAGAGCGAGTGGTGGCATGTAGACGAGCATCAGGGGAGGGAGATTAAATGGACCATTTAGGTATACGTAGCGGCAATAACAGCCTCATCTTCAATAGATAAATTGGTAAACTGCGATCGACCCCAGTCCTCTGAATTCGTGGCTTAGCTTTGGGGTAGAAATGAAGTAAATTGTCGCCTTTATTTGTAAAAGTCCCAAAGTCCAAAGTCATGTTAATATTAATATTATATATATATATATATATATATATATATATATATATATATGTATATCTATATATATATATATAGTATATAGCTTTACAAGTAGTATTCTCCTTGCCTGTTTGAATTCCTTACATTCTCGAGGGATTCGTGAATAGCTCATGAATATCTTGAACATAAAATGAGGCCCAAGCTAGCTCTCTCTCTCTCTCTCTCTCTCTCTCTCTCTCTCTCTCTCTCTCTCTCTCTCTCCAACAACAACAAGAGACAGCAATAGGGAGAAGCACAGATGAAACCGTAGAAAGACATTCTGGGCTTAGATAACCCTTACGGTCAAGTAGTATTACGCTTGTTTTTGCATCCTCTGAAAATTTTTGAGACCGGATGTCGTCAGTAAACAAACATATGTTTACGCTTACACACTGAAAGGATTTTAAAGTATGTACTCAAGATATCCAGTTACATTGTATCAAGAAATATGTAGTTTTACCAAAAACTATGAAATAACAAGCACCTCAAGTCCCGCGGGAGTTTCCAGGACCAAAGAACAGTTTTTTTCTGCTTGATTGAAAATTATGGTTCCGTGCGTATGAACACACTTATCATAAGTAATTTCCTTTGGGTGTCAGAAGTTATTCCCAAGGTAAAGTGAATCCGATGCCAGTGAGTTGTGTATGGCGTGTATAGAGATGTAATATAATATATATATATATATATATTATATATATATATATATATATATATATATATATATATATATAATCTACTGGTCACTATTACTTGTATATATACGCATATATGATATACATTATATATATATATATAAATGTAAGATATGTATATGTGTGTGTATATAATATATATATTTATATATATATAATATATATAATATATATATATATATATATATCAAACATCAGGTGAAAAATAATAGACAGGGTGTAGGTCCTGAACGGTTTCGGCCTTTTTGTTTTTTTTTTTCAAAGTCGGATTATAATCATATTTCCATATATATATATATTATTATATATATATATAATATATATAAAAAAATTTCATCATAATTTATATATTGTATACTTAATAATAATGTTATCATCATATAATACAATTGTAATAGTGACCCAAGGTTAGATTCAGGTAGATTATATATGAATATAATATATAATATAATATATAGATATATATAAGTATAATAAATATATAATATATATTTATTACATACATATACACGCCATACACAACTCACTGGGCACCGGAATTACACTTTACCTTGGTTGAAGGGAATAACTTCTAACAACCCAACAAAAGGGAAATTACTTATGATAAGTGTGTTCATACGCACGGAACCATAACTTTCAATCAAGCAGAAAAAACTGTGTATATGTATCTTTACAAAGAAACAAATATATACAACTATATTTTAATAAGGAGTCTATGATGGAAACCATCGTCGTCTTCAGGGTAATTAAGAAAAGTTCGAAGTGGTGGCGGAAGAGGAGGGGAAGGTGAATTTGGGGAGAGGGGAGGGGGGGGGGTTCGGTTGTGGAAGGCGTGGCTGGTCATCGCAAGCCCGTAGTTCCTGTGGAAGGCAGTTTAGAGGTAAGGTAAGGTCTCCCTCGTCAAATTTCGTACCTGAGATCTTTTATATTTGTCATCACGAGGCATCGCTTTATTCCCGTAAAGCTTAAATTCTCTTCAGTCTGATCATCTTTATTGGACTTTTTTTCTTCTTTATTTCTTTACTCGTCAGTATTCTCTCTCCGTTTTCCCTTCCCGCGCTTTCCTCTTCTCCCCTCTCACTTCCTCTCCTCTCCTCCCACTCCCCCCCCTCCTCCTCGTCCCTTTTACACCTTTACCACCTGTTGATGAAGGTCACCCGTCGACTGCGTTTTCTTCCTTTCTCGTCGTCTCTTCATTTGTTGTAGTGGGTGGTCCTGGTCCCGCTCTGCAGACCAAGCTTTTGGGAGATTTGCGGCGCTGAAAGCGCTCGCTGTCGTTGGTAATTTAAAATGCTGAAATTTCAGCTTTGCACTTTTGGAACACACGGGTTTCATTCTAATGCCGTATATTGGTTATTATGTCGTTAGTAATTTAAAATGATGAAATTTCAGCTTTGCACTTTTGGAAACATTGAGTGCATTCTAATGCTGTAGATTGGTTATTGTTACTGTAATTGTTATTATGGCTGTGACAGGTCCATATAATTAATATTGAAATTACAAATTGTGTAAGTTATTGTTTTGAAAGGAACGTCTTCATGTCAGTAGCTGAAGGAGGTCGGGTGTATGACAGGGCACATTAATATTTTAGTTTCATTTTTATTTTCGATTACCAGCGAAAATTTGGTCCGTGGCTTTGATATCCTGAAAAAATTTAAATAGAAGTAAAATGTACCTACATATTAGTGTTTCATAATGTTACAGACTCAGTGCTTGGCTTTATAACCAAATTACATATTATATTCCATATTGTTATATGCGTATGCGTTTTGCCGTTTAAAACAAAAGTTAGGAGTATTGAATAACGATCGTTATTCCTTAAAGTAATGGAAATTATTTATAAAAATCATTTTTATAAAAGGAACCTTGGAATGAAACCTTTCAGGTAACTTTGAAGAACTGAATCATGCTATATTGGTGCTGAAATAAATAGGGACAAATCAGGACTGGTTAGGAAGAGATGGTATACAAAAATCATAGGTGCCAGCTAGAGCGGACTGAAATGAAAAGGGCCTGATGAATAGATATGTCCCAACAAAACCTTGCATCTTCTTGAACTTAGGAGATTGATTCCCATCACACCTTCCCCGGACTTTACTACAAAACTTTAGCACTTCGAATAATTAAGAAAGGGAGACCTCAGCCAAGAAACGGAGTTTGTCTTTCAGACGCATTCATAAACACAAGAAAAATAGGTGATTTGTGTTGCTGTTAGAGAACTTATCGGATCATGTCAAGATTAGCGAACCCACTACTTTTTCAAGATATATATAACTATATATATAATAGTATTAATATATAATTATATATATATATAGTATAATATATCTAATTATATACATATATTAATAATTATATATATATATATATTAAAATATATATATATAAACAAGGGGGAGCATAATATTGTCTTGAAAACTAGTCGCCCACAATGATCCAAGTTGTCCCCTATTATAAATGGTTAATTTCTGTCGCCTTCATGTAAACAAGATTGTCTGGCTGTCATGCAGTAGTTTACCATAGATATAAAACCTAATAAATCTATAATAAATAAGTGAAAAGTGTTGCATTCGGAATACCACCCAATAAATCTGTGATAAATAAGTGAAAAGTGTTAAATTCGTATTTGTCCCGACGAATGAGTGATTATATTTATTGTCATGTCCTTTGGAGATTTCTCCCTGCAAGAATATTTCGATTTTTTTTAATGGATATTATTGCTGATGTTAATTCGGTTTGGCCAACCGAGAGGAGTTTACAAGGCCTTTTCACCCTCTTGGCCAGCGTCGTTATCTAAGTAGGGCTGCCCTGGGCTATCAAAACACTGGCGGGACGGGCTGGCGACATTGTAATTCTGTGAGGAAAAACTCTAATTACCTGAAGAAGTTTTTATGGCATTCTACATACATACATACCTATTTCTTACATAAATTCTTATTACATACATACATAACATACATTGATTCTCTTACATTAACCTATTGACCACCAAATCCAAAATAAAATATCGCCATAGGAATTTGCTGTATCATTGTAAATTAGGCATAAATTTTTTCTTCTTTTACTAATATTCGCATTGCCCTTGAATAATAAATATTCATTAAAAATTTTTAAAAAGGAGGAAACTAAAACTTCACGTTTTGTTTTTCAAATGTCGATGGCCTGGGCAATGCTCTTATTATTGTTAAATCTAATGATTTCCATGGGAGCAAAGGCATAACATTTGGTTTCGCCTACAAATTTCACCTGAATGGAAAAATTTTGGGAAAATACCATTGTTTGGAATTGTTTATCTGTTTGAGACACAACCCAGTTTATTTATGATACACTTCAGCATGTGGCGAACAACTATCAAACAAAGAAAAACAAAAACGCCAAAGGTTCTGCGATTTCTTTTGCAGCTACTGGGATGGGGGTAGCGGCAAATTGACAAGCCTTTGGTGGGGTTTGCAAAATTGCGACCCCCATCCTACCATCGATCGCTTTTTCCATTGTTATCCTATTTATTATCAAGTAATGACACTGATTAACTCTTTTCAAATCCCAATTTTTTCCAAACCCCTAGTATTACTTGTTTTTTTTAGAAACTTGGAATAGCGTTTCTGACTTTTTATAGTTTTTACCGGAATAATATGTTACCACATCTAGAAATTTCGATAGAAACAGCACCTATCCATGAAAAAACAAAAAAAAAAGGCATTATACGGCAAGGTGGTTTTTGATTGATTCATTTGCTGTTTAAAAATGCAGATGAACCTATTTACAGCACTCCACCCTTATTAAATAATAAAAAAAAAAAAAAAAAAGCTTTAAAATGTATACTCGTCAATCATTAATGTTACTGTTTTGTCTGTGGGGTTTCGGTCTGTGGGGGTTGTGATGATTTTGGATTTTTGCCTGATATTAGAAAGAAAGGAAAATGATCATCATAACTGCTCTGTTTTCTTTGGACTAAGCTTTTGCTTAGGATATAAAACACCCGCCTTTCCTGATCATTGACATGCTGGGTTAAAATTAAACCATTATTCTATCCCTAAAGAAATCTGGAATCTGTAAAGGCTCGAGGGTGAAATGTATGCTTACATAAGCAAAGAGAAAGATTGAAGAAGAAACCAAAAGATCTGTGGAATAAACTGAATGCTGTTTTGATATAGTCATCAAGTTTAGTTGCTCAAAGATAGAAATTTCAAAGTCATTGAATGCTTAAATGGTGGTGGTCTATTATGGTGATTAGAAAAAGTTAAAAATTAATTGAATAATAGCAACTGGGTTTATGAAAGAGCTATATTGTCTGCCATACTTTCTAATTTCTTGTAACATGACTTCGATGGTATTTGAATCTTGCACATGAGAAGGAATGATATAGTCATGCAACTCACGTACGAGCACATATCGATATACGCCTGGACAGATTTATCAGGATGTATTAGTACAGACAAAATCATATTGGGAGAAGGAAGAAAGCGATAGTGTCTGATCAAGAGATAAGGTTCTTTGAAGAATTATGTCCCAGTACTTATCCAGCTTAAGTTTCCTCGGAAAGTTCTTGCAAATCCCTAAATCCAATTTGCGTTTTCGTATGCCTTTGCATCTGATATACTACTTTCAATTGCTACTTGACTGCGGTTTCTTCTATTCTTTGTCTTTAGAATCGGGGTGACTCTCTTCGATGTTCAGTAAGGTTCAAATATTGAGGATAGTTGGAAACACTGTGGGAACAGCATTTCTTTAATATATGGATGCTTTAATTTTTGCAGTTATTTTTTTTTCTCCCAGTTTTTTCATCCACAATAGAAGTTTCCCGTTTCCCTACAATATCATCGGGAAGAAAATAAGAAAATGCATACCCGATGATTCTCCGTAGGACGAAAATTTTCTCTCTTGACGTTTCTTAGCCATTTCTCTTTAACTTGTTCATTTTCAGACACATTAGATATTAACTTTTGGTCCGTTGTTGTAATTACCCTTACATTTGGTAGGTACGCAGCATAGTAAGGCATCTTCTTCCAGGAGCAAGCACGTGTGGTATTGTAGCACAAAAACTTCTATCAGCCTTTTCTTCTTTAAATCTTATTTTTCAAATTCATAATTGTTCGTCCACATAAACTATCATAGAGCCACTTAAAAATGCACCAGCACTTGGAATGTATCTCCCTAAATTTCACTTTAGAATTTGACTCCAAGCAGCGTGACCTCACTCGACCAGTAACCCAGAGGGAACTACTTATCTTAGCCCAGGTCAGCCTACATACGAAACGTATTAGGGATTTAAATGGACGGTTTAAATGCCCGGGTGAAAAGGCCTTCTACTCTCGGTGGCCACGATGGTATGTGGAGGTAGTCCACTTTATTATAGTTGGGAGAGGAGAGAGAGAGAGAGAGAGAGAGAGAGAGAATGTGTGTGGTAGACAATGTACCTTTATTATGCG